>NC_041720.1:16001852-16089352 GCF_900700375.1 Denticeps clupeoides
ACCTTACACTCCAATGAATAAACGGTCTTCAAAAGCATTTAATCACCTACCCTAGAGGCCAGAAGTTTGGGCTTAACTTTTTGTAAAATTATTTGTAAAGATATAAACAACACTTTTTAAAAAAATACTTAAAATACTTAAATACATCGACCAAATGTTAGTACTGGTTGTTGAGGTGTAATGTAATGGATTTATGTACAGGGTTTCGTCAAAATTCCCCCACCCCTTACCTTCCTTACCTTCCATACCTTTATCACAGCAGATTTCTCCGTTTTACTGCCTCAGTTCCGGCTATTTTTGGAAATAATTGGCTAAAGAACTTGTTTTGAGTCCTTTCGGCTAAATAAAGTGAAAATATCGAAGCAATAATAATTTACATGTGTTTGAAGTATTTGTAGTGTTTTCTAGGTAAAGAAACTGTGCATTGCGCGTTTGCTTTCTGAATATGCAGAAAACCGACCACCTCTGCCCCTCCTCTCATCTGGTTTACTAACCAGTGGTAATTGTCATGACCTGGTGGTGTCTTGTCATCTGGCAGATGTCACTTGAGGAACTCTGGTTCCCCCAAGGCTTTTTAGATCTTTATTAACCTCTTATTACACTTGGATTTACACAAGCAAGTAAAGTGGTAAAAGAAGCGAATTCAGCCCGATGTTCTCAGCAACATGCAAAGCAGGTGCCACAAACCAGTGGCAAGCTGTCCTTGCAGCCCTTACCTGGAACAGTTTATGTCCATTTGGCGCCGTAAAGTGTGGCTCATCTTTACCAGAAATAACAGTTTGATTTTCACTCTTTTAAAGGTCAAGTCAGACATTTTGGCAAAACAACAAGAAACCGTCCTTTAATGGGATAGTCAGTGGACGTGAGCCTTATGAGCCTTATGCCAAGACAGTTTCCAGGCTCCAGATTTCAGTCCAGTTGGATAATCTCAAGTGTGGATGACAGCATTCGCAACAATCAAGACACATGGTGAATAGAGTAAATGAAACATAAAACAACCCAAAAGGTCACATGTTTTCCATAAAAATGTGTGAATGTTTCAGTTTTGCAGCACCAGTGCATTGGGTTTGGTCTTTTTCAGTACGCCTTACTTAAGGAACACTGTGGTACTGTTATGATTGAACATTTTTGCGATATTTGTGCCACTGTGAAAACTGACAGCAACATATTTTTTAAGTGGGACCAAGCATCAGTTCCTGTCTGACTTTTTGGTGGCATGACCATTTGCATGTGTGGAGGGAAAGATAGAGATGAATTAACCTTAAAGTGACAGACCATCATTAGTGAACAGAGCGTTCGAAGACTAATTGCTGCTGATAATGGGCCTCTCTGCATCTGAGTAGATATTTAATTGATTAGCAGCCATTTATAGCTACCATAGTAATTACCAATGTCTGGCCAGTTTTGGTCAGTTCGATGAACAGAAAAAAGTTACTGTTTTTTACCAAAAGTTAGGACATTTCAAAATTGTAGAGATATACAGTACAGGCCAAAAGTTTGGACACACCTTCTCATTCAATGTGTCTTCTTTATTTTAATGACCATTTACATTGGTAGATTCTCACTGAAGGCATCAAACTATGAATGAACACATGTGGAGTTATGTACTCCAAAAAAAAGGTGAAATAACTGAAAACATGTTTTATATTCTAGTTTCTTCTTCAAAAAAAGGCCGCCCTTTGCCTCTGATTACTGCTTTGCGCACTCTTGGCATTCTCTCGATGAGCTTCAAGAGGCTTCAACCTGAAATGGTTTTCCAAGAGTCTTGAAGGAGTTCCCAGAGGTGTTTAGCACTTGTTGGTCCAGCTCACCCCAAACCACCTCGATAGGTCCGGTGACTGGAGGTCAGGTCTCCACTTTTTGTTAAGTACATAACTCCACATGTGCTCATTCATAGTTTTGTTGCCTTCAGTGAGAATCTACCAACGTAAAATGGTCATGAAATAAAGAAAACACATTAAATGAGAAGGTGTGTCCAAACATTGGCCTGTACTGTATGTAAATACCATATTAATGATTCATTAACAGTAGACACACATTTTATTGAATTATTTGTATAAATGTTCATTTAGAGTCGTTTTTTTTCTCACTGCCATATTCAGTCAGCTTTAATATTAACTAACACAGGGGATGTTCAAAATCAATTTACAGCAGACTAATTTATGAGCAGCTAGATGCAGTCCAGGACTAGACCTAATCCCTATCCGGGCAGTTGGCCCCGTGAGAGCTCTTTACCACATTACCAGACCCACGGCTCCATCACAGCTGGAGGGCGGCTGCGCTCATGAGGTTGAGTGGTGCATGGAGATGGTCTCAGAAGCTGGGTACGGTCCAGCAGATCTTGCCCCAAGCTATTTAGCTCCCCTCCTCCTGTACATGACAAAGTCATTGCTTAGCAGATAACCGGAAATGTCTCAGTAATTGGGTAAACCAGAGAGGCCTTCCTAAACAATAGAAGGGCCGATCAGAAGAACTGCAGCCATTTCAAATGCAAGATATGAAGGATGTATACTAAAAAGTTTTTTTTGCTCAAGCATAAATGTGGGGTGTGATATGTTTCTGCTTCCCCTTCTTTCTCTCTTCCTTTCTCTGTCAATGGAAGATTTATAGTATAAATCATGCCCTCGCAGCAACTCTAGAAACAAACGCCAGTGATTTGAAGTGGCCAGAATTGCTTTCTGATCTTGGTCTCTCTCCCCTAAACGTTTTATGACACAAAAAGAAACACTTATATATCAGATGAAGGGTGGAATGAAATTACTGTGGAAGCTTAACAGTTTTCTTTTGATTCTGTATATAATTGAAGCACAAAAACTTTAATAGAAGACAGCAATACAAAGGCCAAAGCCAAATAGCAGTGTGCATTATTAATTTAAAAGCATCATTAATACAGCCAAATAATATTGTTGTCTCTGGGAATGCTTGATTCAAAGGGTTACGGGTCAAATCTTTATTGAAAATGCTCTTCATAATATAGCTAATGCCTGAAATCTGAAGAAGGAGAAGCGTTTGACATTAAATAAGTGAACTTAATCATTAATTTGACTTCGTTTGAGGGGACAGCACCAGAAATGAGCTGCCACTCTTTCTTTCCTGGCTGTAGGATCAGTAAAGTTAAATCTCATTGATTAATCTTGTCTCAAAGAGTGGCACGTTTCTGGCCCAGATTTTATTTTCTTTTAAAATCTTTTGCACAATATAATATTTCCCTTTTTCCAGATGGTATTTTTTGTGGACAATACAGAAGACAATTGCATGTGTGTAGTCATTTGTTGCGTGAGCATGTCCGTAGTTTGTTCATGTGCACATGACCATGTGTTAACAGCTCCTGTCTGAGAGGTAGTCGTGGCATTTCATTTACGTATGGGAGGACAGGAGGAAGCATGTGAATAGAAAGACAAATGAAAGATTTACAGTGTTTAACAGCTGGCTCTTTAAATAACTCCCCCTCCTCGAATTTCAGCGCTTTATCCGTTGGCTTAATGATGTCATTCATTGCCCTCCTCCTTTTACTTTTAGGGGGCAGACAGTACTTCTTTCTCTTCTGAGAACTTTCGTTTTGACCCCCGACTAGTTTGTAGGCCATAGGTTTCCCTCAAATTAGATGATAATTTGATAAAAAAAAACTTGATAAAAATGTAATGTCATAATACAAATTTAAAGCAATGGGCTTAGCTTAAGAGTGAATTGATTGACTAAAAGTAAAAGTGTTTTTCAGTAAACGCAAACAGCCCCTAGTGAAAAAAGCAGATGCAGAGTGCAAAGTTAATATGTGTGTAATAGAAATAAATGTTTGGGGGACATTTTGGTGCCCCTGAAAGGAATAAAAAAATGTTTCATTGCCAAAATTATCCGAGAAAATCCTGGACAGGTGGCAGATCTCCTGTATATATATTACCAAATAATCTGGTGTCATTTATGCTCGCACTCCTGAGCTTGTATCTGGTTTCTTGGCACTCGATTCAGCTCTTGGCACTCAGCACCACTCATGTCAGATGGCTGTTTTCAGGAGGCCTGGTGGTTTTTATCCAGTTATAGAACAAAATCTTTGGGGTTCTACTACCAAATTATTAGTTTTTTATTGAACAATTGAGGATTTTTATGGAATTTACTAAAATGTTGTTGCATTGCATAACTATTATAATGTTCAAAAAATGTAAGAAAAAATCAAACCATCTCACATAAAGTCAGTCAACATTTTCTGGTAGGTTAGTGACAAAAGATTCATCCAAATATTGAATGATTGGCCTGGCATGATATACAAATTACACATCACTGGCAGAGCCGATCCACTTTCTGCCACCGCTGGCTAGTGTGATACAGAGCCGGGCCAGGTAAAGCAGCGCCAGCTTCAGGCTCCGCGATGACGTCTCCGTATTCAAAGTCAAGTCAAAGTCCACTTTATTGTCATCTTACTATCTACAAGTACACAGAGAGACGAGATTGCGAAGGCTTTTGAGATTCACGGTGTGCAAAAAGACATGGAATAACACACAACACAAAAACATGACCACGGACATTGTTGACATTGTGCACTGTACCATAAAATAGTGTCGGTCGAGACAAACTAGACAAACCAAAACCAGTGTGGATGTATTTAGTATAAAGTGTGTGTGGTATATGATAAGCTATGAAAATAATGGCAGTAGTAGTGATATGACATGATATGATGACCATAACACAGCATCACAGTGTGAGATAGCGAGTGAATAAAGTGCCGGGCGTAATACTTCAGTTAAGAGTGCAGTACTGATGTTCAGTTTGTAATGTGCAGTTTGGGAGGGAGAATGGTAGGAGGAAGATGGTTTCAGGCTTCACATGTGGTGGAGGTGATGTGGATGTTCCTGGGGGAACCATGTTGAGGAGCCAGACAGCCTGGGGACAGCACTCTGGCTCAGAACTTCAGGGCAGTTGTCTTCTACAATCCAATTCTCTTGCCACTATATACCAGTTGTCCTCGCTGCCGTGCCTCTCTGATGACGCCCCGTCCCTGATCTTGTGGGCGGTGCAGACGGAGAAGGACCGGGCGCAATGTTGAGTAGATGACGGCTTAGCCCTTAAGTAACGATGAGCCATCTCAATCTCTGAAGGGGGAGGCAACATTTCATTTCTCAATACTTCACTCAAACCAGCTGGTGAAAAATTCAGTAGGAAGCGAAGGGATGTTGAATCTCATAATGACTTCTGCGTGCTGTGATGGATTTTCATGCGATTAATTTAATTTGAGGTGGGCTAGTGTTAAGTCTGCTCCTTTTTTTTGAGTTGCTACGCCAAAGGTTTTTCAGCTCATTGTAGCAAATCAAAGCGTCTTCGCGGGTGAATGAGAAACTATTGTATTTGAAAGCATCTTGTGAAGCAATATAGAAACATTATGGGATGCATTGAGGCACTGATAATCGTAAAGCAACGCGAGACCAGGTGAAGGTTCACAACTCTACGATGCACAATTTTCCAATCAACGGTTGCAAATGACGTTTTTACTTTAACAACTATAACAATAAAACATGGGTTGTGGATGCAGAGTGTCTCACACAGGGCTCCCCTCTTAAAAGGTAAGAAAGGATCTGACCGGAATCACACAATTGATTCCCCATACAAGAAAATATACAAATTGAGTATCAATTAAACATCCAATAAAATACATAAAAGGATTAACAAATCACTACTCACAAAGTTATTCTATAAATAATTACATAAGAACAATATGAACATTTACAGTACAACAAAAATAACTCATTAACATAATACAAACTAAACTTCTCCATACCTGTAACAATAAAACATGGGTTGTGGATGCAGAGCGTCTCACACAGGGCTCCCCTGAAGAATAAAACGCGCTCGGTGAACGAGGTGCAGCACATGTTCCAAGCGCTAACAATTAGCGCATATGCTAGCGCCGAAATAAAACTATGTCTATTCCTATTAAACACTCCCGCTCCATTACTACCGCTCTAACCTACTTCTAAATGGGAAATATACAGCATGGTGAAAATGAATTATGGTCCGACAAACCTACCTCTTAAAAGGTAACTCTACGATGTATGTTCTGACGTCCGCTTCGGAAGGTCATTTACCCTGGCCTTGAGCTTAGAGCTATCCTCGCATGCGGTGGTGCGCTCGCTCTCCAGTTGTAGAACCCGTTGGCTGAGGTCATCTGCTGCGAGTTCCAGCGACAAAATGCTTCGTCCGTGTTCCTCTACTGTTGAGCCACAATTATGAGTCAAGATGATTTGAAATCAGTAGCTGGTTCTTTGCGGTGCTGCTCGAGCAGCTGAGTAATGGCCTCCAGTGTCAGTAAGGAATCGTCCTTTTTGCTTGCCTCCAAACCTTTAGAAGCCATTGCAGTAAAGCTAGACGCTGTTCAGTAAACGTGATAATAGCAGTGAGGAGCAGACTCTGAAACCATAGATGGCTAGACTGTGAATATTAAAAAAAGTACCAGAGAACTTGTGCAAATACATCGCCCTCAGCATGTCAACCGTACGTCACTGTGTTCATTTATTTGAACACAAAAGAACAGGTTCCTCTTCTAGTGACCTTGGATGTAGGCATGTAAATGCAGCTCTGACTCTTTATTTCAGTGGTTAGCTAGGCCTCACGAAAGAGCCGTCAGCTATCTTCTGTCAGGGTGAACCCAGTGACTGCACGATGGCTGCTGCGCCTTTTCACCTCAGTCTCTGCATGAATGGCATCTCCATTCATACTCTGTGGAGTTTGGTGTAATGTTAGCATGCTGGCCAAAAAAGAGACAGCAGAGCAGCTTTAGCAACAGTAATTTGAGTCAGGATTGGAGGACACAGCCGCTGCTGGTGCTGATCTGGGGTCAGGTTTCAGCATCCCGCAGGCCTGCATCGTGGCTTTGTGAGCTCAGAGAGCCCATGCTGACTCAAGACCTGCACTTAGAGGACACTTTAGCATGCATCCCCACATCTTAATCAGGAAGTGCTGTGGGGTCTAATCAGATGAGCGGAGGGAAGACAGGAGGAAGAGCGTTAGATGAGGCCAATGTTAAACCACAGGAAGACAAGGGGAGTGAGAAGAGGGAGAATTCTTGCAAATCAACTGTGCATTCATGGCTAGCAGGTGAAAAGCTCCTGTGTGAGGGTGTGTGAATGTCTGCACGTGTCAGTGCTCACCTACAAAGACTTCTGTACTTATATGATGTGCTTAATTAGAAGCAAGTTAGTGTGCATAGATGTGGTTTAGGACGCTGCCCCCGTAATCAGAAGGTTTGCCGGTTCGAATGCCTGTCATGGCTGCCCACTGCTCACCAAGGGTGATGGTTACATTACATTACATTTACAGCATTTATAAGACGCCCTTATCCAGAGCGACTTACAATCAGTAGTTAACAGGGACAGTCCTACCAAGTTCTTGCTCAGGGACACAATGGTAGTAAGTGGGATTCGAACCCAGGTCTTCTCGTTCATAGGCGAGTGTGTTATCCACTAGGCTACTACCACCCACAACAAACTGCTTTTTGACATTAAGTTAAGGTCCCACTGAGATTGGATTCAAAGTCCAGCGTGCTAACCATTACACCATGGAACCTACACATTTCGTTGTGTCACCGTGTGCTGTGCTGCAGTGTTTCACAATGACAATCCCTTCACTTTCACTTAGACGATAATGTGTAATAATTGCCATGTCTTAAAATATGTTTCCTTGGTTTTTATGCATTTTCCTTTATGAAGTACATCCTTAGTGACCTGCCTGAATTTTTCTGCCAGAAATTTTTAACCAGAAGTAAAACAAAAGATAATTAATAAAAAATAATGATAATGCACAGTAATTTTACACATTTTCCAAACAAGTATTTAACATGTATTCTGAATACTTTTTTATGTGTGCAATACATTTATTTAAATTACATTTGTCAGTCTATCCAGGATGAACTAATGAATTATGAACAACCTTGCAATTTTGTCAAATCATTGCAAAAGTCATCTCTTGTCATTAGGGCAGTGGTGGCCCAGTGAGGTGCCACTGAGCAAGGTTCCCGGGCACCTTTCATGGCTGCCCACTGCTCACCAAATGTAATGGTTTAAATGCAGTGGACACACTTAGGTTATTACTAATTGAACTTGTGATAATGACTAAACAGGATCAACTCCCACATTGACAGTTTGAGGTTTATTTAACACCCGCAATCTGCACACAAAGGTCAAGTAGTTCCCAGTAATGTTGGGATGGCTTGGATGGGATGCCTATCCACCATTAGCCTGTTGCACAGTTTGTGCTGATTAAGCTGTTGAAGTACAATAGTGAGTGATGGACATATGTTAGTTGAAAAGGCCTCAGTATGTGTGTGTGAGTATGTGGGAGGACATTGACAGGCTGTCTGAACGTTGCTTCATCAAGTCATGTTGCCACAGATGGAGCTTCCACTTCATGTGTCATGTCTAAATGAGCTTGTGTTTCTTCCAAAGACATTTCCGTCTCCAGGAGAATTTGGCCTTTGGTTTGGCCCAGTCATGTAGTTGAGCACTGTTTTCCTTTTAGTGAGTTGAATTTGTGCAGCTCTCACAGATGACATTCCAGAAAGGAAAAGCCTAATATGCCACAAACCTTTAGATCATATAATTGTAAGAAATGAACGGAGAGCAACAAACTTTGCTCCCTTTGGGAAGGAATATTAAATACCTTGTAATTGCAACAGATGTATGAGGATAAAAACATGTTTTCTACCTATGTAAGTATTGTGGAACAGGGCTGCACAAATCAGATTGATTGCAATTTACATTTCAGTTTACAAAAAATATCCACTCATTACTCACTTGCAAAGATTCACGCGAATTCAACCAAACCCTGTGAATATTGCATGATCTTGCAATTTTGTCAAACTGTGTCTGCAAATTTGAGTGTCAAATAAGTGTCACCTCTTAAGTAAGTGTAATCTCTTAAGCATTTCACCCTTCATAGATGTCCGCTGAACAAATCACTGAGCCATTTCTGGTTGTGAAAATGCGTGATGACCAGCATCTTTTCCTGCTGATGGGGACAGTAGGAGATTCGCTGATATTTGAACTCACTCTCCATTTGATCTAAAAAGTGATATCAAGTCAGATAAAACAGAAAAACAGCACAAATGTTTTGTCACACTGTGTATTGTAAGCGTAAAATGGAATGTATGTATAAAATAATGTTAAAATGTTTCATTAAACCACAAATATTCTAAAACTGGATGGGTCCATTGCAACTATTAATGCAATTTCCCCTTGCTAATTACAGAATTATATAATGCTATTTCATACAATTGGCTAGACTGACACAATTGGCTAATGACACAAATACTAGATGGCAAAAAAAAAACTTTCCATGGACAGGTGTAATGAATAATATATCAGGACTTGTTATTAAAACTGAACTGATGGCCCTATTATCTTTCTGTGTTGATTTAATTGGTGCGAAAATATTGTTAGAAAAATGACTGCATGTATGTATTGTGGAGTAGATTTCCGGACTGTGGGAACTGCTCGGGGTCCCGCCCCATTCTAACTCCACCCGACCATGTAATGGCCACAGTATACCTAGGCAATTAGGCTGGCCATGTTCGGGTGTTTGAAGAGGTCATAGGTCAAGCCGAGAAAGCCGTGTGACCCCTCCTGTCTGAGTTCAGACAGGAGATGAGACCAGAGGGGTCAAACGATTCCCGGGCCAATTGCTTCTCTCGTGTGTCTGGGTCAGTGAGAAAACAGCACACTTTAGATAAAGGGTCAGAGTTCACTCCTGGGGAAAATATTAAGTGGCAGCAGGAAAGTTCTTCATTTAAACTAAAACACACACAGTGTGTGACATTCACACAATTTTTTCTCACAACAATATCCAATATTAAGATGAATACTTTTTATTTCTTTTATTTTGTTATGTGTTTTTTTTTCTCAGTGAAATAAAATTTTCTGGTAATTTAATATATGGCACAGTTCTTTGCTGCAGAGTATAAATAATGAATGCAATTTTAACATTCATATGAAATAAAAGCATAATACTGTAGTGCCATGCCCTGTTTTGTCTCTATATAAAGAGTTGGGGAGATCTTTACTTTACTTTACTTTATTTGGCAGACGCTTTTATCCAAAGCGACTTACAATGGGAGACACCAGCAATTCTCGTTCGATATATAAAGATATATAAAGACTTCTGGTACACACACACACACACACGCACACACACACACACACACACACACACTCTACAGATTGTCATGTGCACACCATATTGTACAGCTTTGCATAAACACTCTGACTGCACAGTCAATGCCTCACCATATATGGTAAAACTATGCCATACTCGTACGGACTCACTCCCACACATTGTACAATCATATGCACTCCATACTGCGTAGTACAAATGTGGCAGACTGTGGCGTGCTGACACTCACAAGCTGTGCATTGTCATTTAGAAACTAAACAGTAAACCAGACAACATACACACACACACACACACATGCGCTCATACACTCAGCTGACCCTGTTTCCCTCCTGTTATTGTGTGTGAAAACCGTGTCCTCGGCGTTGGCACAACCCCCCCCCCGCACATTCTTAGCCACTCGGAGTTCTGAGGCACGGGCTCCTCCAAGGCCCCACAGTGTCATAAGCAGGAAAGTCACAAGTTTTTATCTCACTTCAAAAAGAAAATTCTCGCTCGCTTGCTCGCCCGCGCGGCTCCCATCCCCCCGCCGGGATAAGAGGAGGGCAGAAATAGGAGGCGGGAGAGGCCGGCTCTATTCTTTTTTTTTTTTTTTTTCCCTTGGAAATTAATTTTGGAAAAACGCCCTGGCCTGGAAATGGTATTGGCCGCTTGCTAAGTGGAGCTTGGTTTGAATTACCTAAAGAGCCCTTTGAAAGCGCTGGGCCTCATTGTTGCGGGGGGGAGCGCGTGAACCGTCTGAACCGGCCTGATGCTCACTTTCCTGTTTTTTTTTTCCTTCGGGGGGGGTTTTCGGCGAGGAAAACGCGGCCATTTGTTCACCTAGGCCAGAGCCGGCAAGTGAGGAGTCCTCGGAGGGCACTTTGTTTTGCGTGACGTGTCTTTTCTGCTGTCAGCACAAACGATTGGCTGAGCCGTGTGGCGATTTTGGCGCCAGTCTGTGGTAGAAGAAGAGATCGAAGGGAACCGGAGGGAGAAGGAGGTTGGTAGGAGGTAGAGCGACCATCTGGTTTTCCCTCTGTAGATTTTTTTATTTTGGTCCGGCTTTGGGTTTGGTTTAGGCTGGTGGATTGGGTCATGACAGTTCCTATTATGTGTGGGCTTGTTAGGTTTATGGTTTGAATATTCATTTGTCTCCTCAAGCATGCAGATATTACCACAAAAACACTCCCAACTAAAACGGTTTGACCAACAGAAGTTTTCTCGCCTGGATGTACTTGTGGAAGCGGATGCCTGCGGATGCTCCTGGCTGTGTCTGGACAGCTTGCTATTACACTGGGGGAAAATATGGTTACACTGTCGAAAATAAGTGGCCATTATCATTTTGGTTGTTGAATTGTTTCCGAATAAATAGATTGTCATTTTATAATGCATTAAATAACAATATTGTGATATTTTGGAGGTGGGGAGTGTTTGCAAATCTGAGAAGCAAAAAGTGTTGACAACCTGTCTGCATGTTGGGTTTGGTTGTGTCTGTAGTGACGATAACAGCAGAGTTGACCTCTGTAATTTCTCACTGTAACAAGTGAGAAATAGACAGAAATGAACTTCCCAGAGGAGGTGTGGTACCCTTCGGATTGCTTCAAGTCTATCATTGTATTTGTCTGTTCTGGAAAGGTAGGATCTAGACTTTGTTTACTGTCTGTTTGTAAGCTCAGTTGTAGGACTGTGTTGGACTATCAATTGTGTGGTGTGTATTGAAAGGTAGATTGTGTTTAAGCTGCATCAGGGGTTATGTCATCAGTGATAGTTTCGGGTTCCCCTGAGGTGTAAATTAGGTGTCAGGGCTTAGGGATTTATAGTGAAGGTCACTCCACTACAGACACAGTAGCCGTCAATAGCCGTCAGTCCAAACTTGGCATCTTTCCTTCATCCTCCTTTTCCATTTTAGCCTTTTACTTCACAGCAACTATCTCTTACAGGCTTAGGGAAACATACTCACGCTGCAGAGGCTCTGTTACCAACAACCTCATCTACCCCGCTCTGTCATCTAATTCTCAAACAAGAGTGGTAGGTGGGCTCTGGAACTGTCAATCTGCTGTTAAAAAAGCTGACTTCATCTCTGGTCTCACTACTCTCCACTCCCTAGACTTCCTGGCGCTAACAGAGACCTGGATATCCCCTCAGAATACAGCTACACCTGCTGCCCTCTCTTCTACCTACACGTTCTCCCACACTCCTAGGAAAACTGGGAGAGGAGGGGGTACTGGCCTTTTAAAATTGCAAAATTGGTCTGTCACGCCAATGCCTCTCCTACATCTTAATATTTCTTCTTTTGAATTCCATGCAGTCTCAGTTTCCTCTCCTGTGAACATCCTTCTTATTGTCATATATCGCCCTCCAGAGTGCTTTATTGATTAATTGGACACTCTGCTCAGCATTTTCTCCTTAGGCAGCCCCCTATCTCTACATGGTGACTTCAATCTTCCACTAGTCAAACTTCAAATTGTCTTGCCTTCTTCCCCTTCTCCACTCTTTTTCATTGACCAGCAGCAACATCTCTCCCACACACAAAGGAGGGAATGTCCTGGACCTGGTCTTCAGTCATCTTTCTCCAACTTTCTTCCACTCCACTTCACATCTCTGACCACCACTTCCTGACCTTCACACTCACTCTACCTACAGGATCCAGGACTATTCCCCATCCATCCTTCATTCAACACAACCTTCACACTGTCTCACCTTCATCTGTATCTTCCTGCATTCTTTCACATTTCCCAACCTCTGACTCATTCTTCTCCTTACCACTAGAAACAGCCATAAACTCTTTCCTCATCTCACTTTCCATTTCTATGGATCACTTCTGTTCTCTATCTTCAAAACCCAAAAGGGCTCTTCGATACATTGCGCAGTAATCGAAGAGTACTTCGAGCAGCGGAGAGAAAATACAAGAAATCACAGCTTGACTATTGCATTACCAGAATCTTCTACTAACCTCACTACTGCTAAAACTGATTTCTACAAGGCAAAACTGTAAGCCTCTGCCCACAACCCTCAAAAACTCCACAACATATTCAACCCTCCAACTCCCCCTGCCCCATCTTCCCTAACTGCTGATGATTTTGCCAACTTCTTCACAGGGAAGATTGAACCATTCTGTAAGATATTCTCCACCACAAATCCTACTCTACCCTCTGAAGATTCTATAATCAGTTTCTACAGGCAATCTAACCACCTGCCCACTAGATCCAACCCCTTCCACAATGCATCAAATCATCTCTTCCGACCTCATCCCTTTAATCTCTTATATCATAAACAACATTTGGCCATGTACCATCTGCTTTAAAACAGCCAGAGTTCTTCCAATCCTATAGAAACCCACTGATCCTACAGATATCAACAATTACCGACCAGCTTCTCTCCTCTCATTTCTTGAGTGCTACAATCCTTGAGCGCTACAATCAACTATCACTTCATCTGTCCCAGAACAACCTCCTGGATCCTATCCAGTCTGGCTTTAGAACAGCTTGTTCTACTGAGACGGCCCTTCTGACTGTTTCTGAGAAGTTACTTGTCGTCAGATCGGCAAAACTGTCATCGGTTCTTATTCTCCTCGACCTCTCTGCAGCATTTGACACAGTTAACCACAAGACTCTCTTGTGTATCCTGAAGAGGCTTGGAATTCGGGCCTCAGCATGGCAGTGGTTTGCTTCCTACCTTGATGAGTGATCTTACCAATTGACTTGGAAAGGATCCACCTCTTCCTCATGTTTACTCTCCACTGGTGTCCCTCAAGGCTCAGTCCTAGGTCCTCTCCTTTTCTCCCCCTATACGAGATCACTTGGTGAAGTCATTTCCTCATATGGGTTATCCTATCACTGCTATGCCAACGACACACAATTCATGTTCTGTTTTCCTCCCTCAGATCTACATGCTGCTTCCAAAATCTATGCATGTCTAACTAACATCTCATCTTGATAGGCAGCCAATCACCTCAAACTCAATCCCACCAAAACTGAACTACTACTCATTCCAGCAGATTTTTCACCACATCAGGATCTTGCTATTTACCTGGGCATCTCACAGCTCTCTCCTTCTACAACAGCCTGCAACCTTGGAGTAACAATAGACAACCAACTCTCCTTCTCGACTCACATCAGCAACCTTTCCCGCTCATGTAGATTCCTTCTCTACAATATCAGACAAATCCGTCCTTATCTGTCAACACAGGCCACCCAGATACTGGTTCAGTCCTTAGTAATCTCATGACTGGATTACTGCAACTCCCTTCTAGCTGGTCTACCTCTATGTACCATCCGTCCTCTACAACTTATACAAAATGCAGCAGCACGACTGATCTTCAACCTTCCCAAATTCTCCCACACCACCCCTCTGCTACGTTCCCTCCACTGGCTCCCAGTAGCTGCACGCATCAGATTCAAAATATTGGACTACAAAGCCAAACATGGAGTAGCACCATCCTACCTCACAACCCCTGGTCTGCCAAACGCCTTAAATATAAATATAATTATAAGAACCTGTGAACAAGATCGATTTCGGGGAAATGGAGGAAACTGAAAATTGGACTATATTGTGCATGTGTTGTATTGACAGGAGCCAGTTTACATCATCCAGAAGGAAATTGGGTGCATGGGAGCTGTCCGTCCTCACTATGGGCTCCTCCCATGTTAAAGTAAATTTTCTGGGATTCAAAAGTAATTACACACCAAACAAAGAGGGGCTGCGTATGTTGTACTGCCACATTGTTCAATTGTCTGGGATTAAAATGCAGCAAGTATTAAAATAAATGACACATTTTTGCAACGTTTTTACTACTTGAGAGAAATGTGGGAATTATTGAGAGAATTATTAAAAATACTTTTTTTTAAGCTCAGAGTGTCTGTTTCTTAGCTCCAAAGATACTGCTTCGCAAAATGTCAATAAGAAAAAAAAAATTTGTGTGTGTGTGTGTGCACTTAGAACATTACTCTCAATACACTAAGGGTTGTGTTGTTCTGTTCCAGCCTCAGTATAGCACTATATCAATATAGTAGGGGTGTGTATTGCCAAGGCTCTCACGATACAGGGATCACGATACTATTATATTATGATATATTGTGATACTGCACATATTGTGATATTCTACAGTCCACTGAAAATGTTAAAACAGAGCTGATATCAATATGCTGTGTAAGATCTGTGTAGATCACATCACATTAATAACTCAGCCAAAACAACATAACTCAGAACATGAATTTTAGACTATTTGTATACAAAATATACCTGTATCAATACAATATCACAACGTAAAATATCACAGTATATTGCTTTATGGATATTTTCTAACACCCGTACAATATAGCATTCTGTGTAGCACTTCTCACATTTTTATCATTTCATTCACATTTAAAAACCATTAAAGTTTGAACCTATTAAAAAATTACAACTGACACGTTTCTAATAAAAGAAAACATAAGAAATTGTTCAAACAAATGCAACTGGTGGCTGAAGTGCAATGTAGCAACAAACAATGTATGTGTAATAGAAGTTGAATTAGTGAATTTCATCATAATGTCCACACACCTTGCCTTTATTACAGCAGATTCAGAGATTCACTACATCCCTTCCAGAAATGTGTATTGGAAATACTTTGTGTCCAAACCCTCCTACCCCCTTTTCTACATCTAGAGTGAATGTCAATGTACAAAACACTCTACTGATATGGTCACGTGATACAGTTTGAGCCTTTGTGGCCTAGCGGGTAAGGAAGTGGACCTGTAATCAAAAGGTTACCGGTTCGAATCCTGAACCGTCAAGGTGCACTGAGCATTGCCATCATTTCACTAAATAATGTGTTACTAAAGATTATTAAACACTGAAAACCAGTTACATGTGGTTTTCTTGCAATAACTTTTTGTAATAAGCAGTGTATTGTTTACTTGTTAGTGTGGGCCGTATCTTCTGGCCTGTGCACATTGATACATTGTGATAGCCATGGCTCATAATTACTCCTGCTGAACCTGTGCGCGTCTTTCTCCACAGGCCGAGAAGAAGGCCCACCTGGTGGCTGTGATGAACACCATGAAGGACCATACAGAACCGGAGCCTCAGAAGAAAGAGGAGGAGCCTGCCACCAACCTCCCACCCACTCCGACTCCTCAGACTCCGCCCCCGGTACAGCAGCACACAGACCCGGCCTCCCCCACAGTCGCCACAACACCTGAGCCCGCACCCATCTCCAGCGGTGAAAAGGCCATGGCCAAATCCTCAGATCCGAATAATCCAGAAGCTGAATATGAGGTACACCTGGCACCCACGTTCAAAACGCACTGACACAATGTTGAGATCATCAGAAATGTGGAAAATTGACAGAAAACCTGAACATAGGTGTGTACTTTCTTCATGTCTTTCTTTCTGTTTGTGTTTTTGTGTGTAGGATGGTCGTGGCTTTGGCATTGGGGAGCTGGTGTGGGGGAAACTGCGTGGCTTCTCATGGTGGCCGGGCCGCATCGTGTCCTGGTGGATGACCGGCCGCAGCCGTGCTGCTGAAGGAACCCGCTGGGTCATGTGGTTTGGGGACGGAAAATTCTCAGTGGTGAGAGCCAGACGTTATCCAGACATGAATAACTGCTATTATTTATTCCATAGATACTAGAGTTGTTGAAGATAATATGTGATGGTTAATATATGCATTTTCATATTCATTCATTCAGTCTTCTGTTTTATGTAGTGTGGAATACTTTGAAAAGATTGGGAAAAGATCTTCAAAAGACTAAAGTTTCAAATGGCTCAAAGTCATGGAGTATTTAGATTTTTACCAAGTGTGACAAGATTTTGCTCCGGTTTCCTGTTTCTCAGCAAAGTTCTTCCTGATTTTCTGATCCCTGGTTGGTCAGAACAAGTATATATTATCGTTGACACATGTTTCCGTGGGGACACTCAGGGTTAAGTGTCTTGCTCAGGGACACAATGGTAGTAGGTGGGATTTAAACATGGGTCTTCTGGTTCATAGGCAAGTGCGTTACCCACTAGGTTCCTACCACCCTGTAGCCTAAGAAGATAAAGTTGAGACTAGAAATTGACTTGACTGAACAAACAGCTCAGATTGCCAGTAGAGACTTTGAACAATAGAGATGCCAGGAGCACACTACAACTGCAGTAAACTTTTATCATTTTATTCCCACTTTGGGATACTTGTTTGTGTCTGTTAAATGGTTTCGAACTGTGTGGTGTAAGACCAGGACAAGTCACCTCAAGACTCGGCAGATTTAGATACTGATACATTCTCTGCCTTCATTTAGTTTGTATTTGGGGACGCTTTTTCTGAAAGCATGCAGATGCAGATGGAACCAAGCCCTGAACACACCAAGCAAAATTTCCCTTGTGCACTTAACACAGTGCAAAAGAAATGTAGGGTTTAAATATTTAAGTAGCGGAAATAATGTGTCTGTATTTAGGGTCTTTGTAGGGTTGCTTGTAGCCTAGTGGGTTAGACACTTGCCTATGAACCAGAAGACCACAAAGTCACAGGTTCAAACCCCTCCTTGAGCAAGACACACAACCCTGTGTTGCTCCAGGGGGGTCTGTCCCTGTAACTACTGATTTTAAGTCGCTTAGGGGAAGGGCATCTGATAAATTCCGTAGTTTTGAATGAAATACTGTTTACTAATCGTGTTTACATCCACTCCATTCTCTCTCCATGTCTCCATATCACAACTCTGCTAGGTGTGTGTAGAGAAGCTGTTACCATTGAGTTCATTCTCAAATGCCTTCCATCAACCCACTTACAACAAGCAGCCCATGTACAGGAAAGCCATCTATGAGGTGCTACAGGTGAGTAAACACACTATTTTTGGGTACCATCACAGTTAAGTGTGTGAAAGATATTCCACATCTTGTCTAACAAGACGTCTATAATCTTTTTGATTGTTTTTTGTAAATTAGCATGTCTCATTGAAGATCAGAGAAATGTTTTATGTGTAGAGAGAGCTTATATTTGTTACAATTGATCATAATTTTCTGTGTGTCTGCATGTGTGTAGGTGGCCAGCTCACGGGCAGGCAAACCATTCCCATCATGTGTGTCGAATGATGACTCAGACTCAGGAAAGAGTGTGGAGATGCAGAACAGGCAGATGATTGAGTGGGCCAACAATGGCTTCCTGCCCAGTGGGGCAAAAGGACTGGAGCCACCACCAGGTAAAACCACACACACACACAAGCATGCTTAAATGCATACATGCACACACGCGTAAAGTGTGATACATTAGGTACAAGTTCAGTGTTGTCTTTGCAGCAGAGCGTAATCCATACACAGAGGTGGACCCTGACCTGTGGGCGGAGCCAGAAGCAGCTTCATACACCCCACCTCCGGCCAAAAAGGCCCGCAAGAGCAGTGTGGAAAAGCCGAAAATCAAAGAAATCATTGACGAGGGGACAAGGGGTAAACCGAAGACACGCTCACACACACTGCTGTGACATCGCTTGAGCTAATAAATGAATAAAACCATTAGTAGCTGGCACGAGCAGCATCCACCTTAAAATGTGATGTTCTAGTAATGGACAAAATGCATCCTTTCCTAAATAGTGAATTGCTCATTTTATTGCCATGACCTATAGTAACAGGCATTCTTATTATTTTAAGGTCAGTTGCCAGTTGCCAGTATTAGTTCCTGCTTCATTATACAGTTGTTATTCTATGATAGTTTTCAATATGATTTACATTTTATATAATATTACATTATCATCCAGTTCAAAACCAATATGTTAATTAACTTTCCAATAAATGCTACTCAGCTTACACTGCGCAATGCATATGAAAAATGGGGTCTCATCTTAAATTCACACACATTTTTCCTGTTTCCAGAGCGGCTTGTGTATGAAGTGAGACAGAAATGCCGAAATATTGAAGGTAAGTTACAGTCTTGAGTGTACGGTGCATGTGTGACATTAGCTGACAAGCTCTTTACTCTTTCACCCTCGCTTTCTCTCACTTCCTACAGACATCTGCATCTCCTGCGGGAGTCTGAACGTGTCTCTGGAGCACCCACTCTTCACCGGCGCCATGTGCCAGAGCTGTAAGGTGAGGAAACAGGAACACCTTGCTGCTGCTGGTTCCACGCTACACACAGACCTGAAAGATACATCTACGTGGCAAAATATTGCCACAATTCAAGCTCCATTTAGTTGTTCCATTCAGAAAAGCACTGAAATAATTTCACAGGTTGGTTTTTCCAAATAATTTCCTCTATGGAAGTATGTCAAAGGTTTTTTGTGGCACTTTTATGAGGTTCTCGGGAGCAAGTGGATGGTTTGGACGGCGATCGGTAGTTTTCACACTACATTAGTGAAGACAGGAGTGGTTTGGACCAGGCACAGCTGGAACTGGTCACTGATGGTCAGACCGCTGACCATCTTGAGCGGCAACCAGGCATGAGCATAAGGAACGCGAGGTCCTAGGGGAATGGAGGATGTATGGACCATGAAGTTGAACCATTTTGCCAAATTAGCATTAGCGTCGTCTAGTTATTATTCTCTGGAGGCATGATTGTTAGAAAGAAAGCATTTATAAAAATGTATGTGTCTGTTTAATGCTTTTGTCTCTCAAGCGGAGACAAAAGCCCTGTTTTCAAAGCTCTTTAGTGGCTGTTAAACCACGTCTGGTTTTGTAATCAACATTTCAAGTATGTGGAGTCCATATTGACAGTCCTCACACACCCTGCTTCCTCATTCTGGACAACACAATCAGTGATTATTAGCAAATATTTGCATGTACATTTCTGCCATTTATCAGAAAGTGTCTTTCTAAGGGAAGCAATGGTAGCAAGTGGTGGTCTTCTGGTTCAGGGTGTAGTAGGGTGGTAGTAGTCTAGTGTCTAACACACACACCTATGTGTCCCTGAGCAAGATACTTAACCCTGAGTGTCGCCAGGGGGCGACTGTCCCTGTCACTACTGATTATAAGTCGCTCTGGATAAGGGTGTCAGCCAAATGCACTAAATGTAAATGTAAATAGGGAAGTGTCCATTCTGTGTCCTAAATAGCCCTAAGAAAGTATTGCCCCTTAAGTTTTAGTGGTTTGCCAGGCAATTACTTCATGTTTTAAAAAATGATGTACCAACCAAGTAAGTACCAAGGTAGGACTGGAGTGACCGCCGTTGGATGGAAAGCAGGGATTGAGTCACAACCAGGGATGACAGATCATCCCACCATCTTGACACCTCATGTGATTATAGACTAGACTGGGCTGATGCGCAGAGCAAGACCACTGCAGGCAAGACTAACAAGGCAGCAGCACTGCTGCATAGCAGAAGCACAGACAGCTCAGTCTATCCTATGAATAGTTAATGACTGACCCACCGCTCCATGCTCACAGATGGCAGGGAGCTGAAGGCCGAGAGAATGTCTGAGCCATGAACGGAAACCGTCAGGCTGGAGACGCGCATCACTTTGAAAGAGTTTACTCCCTTCTCTTGGACTAATGGAAAAAAAGAAGATCTTTGAGAGATACAGAAACCAGGCAGTTTAAAACCACAAAGCCCTTGGCTTAGAGAGGCTAATGGTGTAATGGGGGACTTTTTTAAGACCAATTTAGAGTCTGTAGTTTTGACTATAATATTCTTTCTTGGACCACTAATCCCAGGAAGGCAATAGGTAATAGGAGGGGGTTATTGTCAGGAAGTTTAGGTTTCAGAGACAACGTAAAAGTCAATGCAGGCAAAGCAAAGTTTTATTGTTAGATATATACAACTAGATATGAGGGCTGAACATAAACTGAAAATTGCATATTTAAAATTATGGCAGTTTTAAACTGTGGTAGAGAAGCTCAGGCAGGGAGATTATTAAAAAAGAAAAAATACCCTGCAGATTCTGACATTAAAATGTAATATTTTAAAGCGCTGATGATGCAGCCAAAAATGGCGTGCGTCACGTGGTACTGTGTGCATTTAAGTATTTTCGTTTGGTTTCTACTTGCGTCCAGACACAAGCACATCGTGGCAAACACACCAAGTGCATTGCTCCCTTGTCTGACCGTTTCGGCAATTGTTCACATGCAAAAGATGCGGTGTCAGATTTTATATCCACACACTAACAGTGCAAAACACTGTTGCACTAATTGCATTTATTTCTGGATTTAACAAAATGAATATTTCTAGTTTAATAACAGCGATGGTTGTTTGAATTGTTTCATCCCTAAAAGAAATATTTATATACAGAAATCTAGAGCTATTCTAATACGGACACCCATCAAACACACCCATTTCTCACATACACCGTAGACCCAATGTGTGCTATCTTCTGCGTGCTTCTCTCCAGAACTGCTTTTTAGAATGTGCGTACCAGTATGACGACGATGGATACCAGTCCTACTGCACCATCTGCTGTGGGGGGCGGGAGGTGCTAATGTGCGGCAACAACAACTGCTGCAGGTCAGTCCCCGGTCCAACTGGCCAACTGGAACGTGTACTCGTGTAACATTTTACCAGTTCAACAGAGTCCACTGGAAGCATTTACACACACTGATTGTATTCCTGAGTATTCCCTGTTTATCATTTATTTATTAATGAATTTCTCCTCCTTTATAGCTTGTGAAATGCCTGGAACACACAGAACACAGTGGGCACTGTTTTCAAACTGGTGCAGCCCTATGAACTAAGTTTTAAAATAGTGATATATGATATATGAAAAAGTTCAGAACACATTTAATGTGATAAATGAAATCCATTCCATTACTCTTATGGGATAATGGAATCATTATGTAATAATAGATGTTGTTATGAGGATTCGTCCATGCACATGTGCTTGTGCACTGTTGGCCCTGTGAGGAATCTGTTTTTTCTGCCTGCTTGTACATGGGCACTCTCAGGTGCTTCTGTGTGGAGTGCGTGGATTTGCTGGTGGGTCCCGGAGCAGCCCAGGCAGCCATAAAAGAGGACCCGTGGAACTGCTACATGTGTGGATCGCGGAACATCTATGGGCTTTTGCGGCGTCGAGATGACTGGCCCAGTAGGCTCCAGCACTTCTTTGCCAACAACCATGACCAGGACTTTGTGAGTCTGCCATGTTCTATATATGCACTGCAGGTAGTGTAGAAGAGAGACGGAACAGAGGAGCAGACATGAAGTTAACATCAGTAATCAAAAATTAATTCCATAACGTCAGAAAAATTTTATAATAGGGGTGGAAATCCCTATTATAGGAGTGACCCAAAATATCATGTGTTGCTCAGCAGTGATATTAGATTCAGATTGTATCATACCCAGTATATTGTTGTGCATGACAGAATAGTCATAACTGTGTAATTGAAGATGAAAGACCCTTCAAAATATATTGTCAAGTAGAGTTAAACCCAAAAATCTTATATTATCAATACAATGGTATAATATTTTTTTATCACAATGGGAAGTATCACAATATATTGCCATATTGATTCATATTGTCTTTTATTATTTAATCTTGGGTAAAGCAACATTTCACATTTCATTGTTATCTTTTGCCATATGATGAAGATTTCAGGTTACACTGTCTTTCACATCCCAAATCCAGAGGGCAGATTAACCCTGAACCTTGGTGCAGGCTGATCCATTTGAAAATGTAGAAAATGGGTGTTTTGGCTATACGTAGGCTGCATCTTGCATCCTAATTTGCCATAAAATGAATAGGGTTGCAGGGATTAACTATATATATATATATATATATATATATAGATATATATATATATAATATATATATATATATATATAGATATATATATATATATATATATATACTATATATATATATATATCTATATATATATATATATATATATACTATATATATATATATATATATATATATATATATATATATATATAGTTAATCCCTGCAACCCTATTCATTTTATGGCAATTAGGATGCAATATATATATATATATATATATATATATATATATATATATAATATATATATATATATATCTATATATATATATATATATATATATATATATATATATATATATATATATATATATATATATATATATAACACAATATATATATAGACATAGCAGAATAGAAAACACAGAGCTTCCAACTTCCTTGGTGAAACTTTGTGCTAATGTGCCTGACTAGACTCATCAGAGGTTCCCTGAATGGCTTGATCCGTAGCATCAGGGGGATTGGATTACAGTAGTGCCTAAGACCTGCCGTGAAACCACCCGGTTTGAACTGTTAAACGAACCCATTGACCTCCTGCCCCCATGTCAGTGATGGCTCCCTCTTGTGGTTGTACTGAGACTAATCGTCATGGAGAGGGATTGGGGAATTAGACACGGTTAGTCTTTGTGAAAATGAATGTGGCCCAGAAGTCCTTGTGGAACCCTAGATGTAGATGATTGGCTTCAGAAACCTTGGGAGCGGATCTTCATGGTGTCACTTTTCTCCATCATAAAGAGTGAACTGAATGGACAGATTCAGATGCTTCATTTTGACTTCTGTTTTAAAGCCATTTCACAGTCAAAGATATGTTGACACAAATAAATCCATGTGTTTCTAATACGATGGTAAAAAATCTGTACACTGTGCAATTTAAATAATAAAAGATCTGCTTTAATATGTAGCTCACTGTGGACATCAGTTAACAATGTCCATTAATTTACATTTTCAATCACTTAAATTATCTGTGCACACGACGAATGCAGTGACCATTTCTAATATACCCAGCCATGACCAGTTGTAACTAGCTAGTTCAGGTATGAAATGCACAGTGATGCATAGCCCTGTTTTCCTTGTTTAATAATGTTACACAAAGTTGCATAAGCAAGTCCAGCATGTGACCTTCTCCTTGACCACTGTGTACTCTGTTCCTCCCATCAGGAGCCAACGAAACTGTATGCCCCAGTAGCAGTTGAGAAGAGAGAGCCAATCCGGGTTCTCTCACTCTTTGACGGTATTGCTACAGGTGTGTATGTGCAGAGACATGTGTGTGAGTGTTACACTTGGCCACATGCAAACAAAATATCCTTGTGACTAATGTGACTTGGAACATTGCTGATCCTAGTATTTTCTTGTCTTTGGCATCTTAATTCTCTGAACTTTGACATTCTCCCCAGGCTTGCTGGTGCTACGGGACCTTGGCATCCAGGTTGACCGTTACATAGCCTCAGAGGTGTGTGAAGACTCCATCACCGTGGGCATCGTTCGACACCAGGGTCGCATCCTATATGTGGGCGATGTCCGTAACGTCACACGCAAACATGTGAGTGGCTCTGCATTCTCCCATCTTCTCACCTTTTCATCCAGTCACTCTCTTTTTCTACTTCCCTTTGGTGGAGAACCCTGTACAGATGTGCTTTCATTAATGCATAGAGCCCTGCACAGTTGTAAATTGTTTGTTGTTCTTCAACTTTCCTAAAAACAGATGTTTCTCCTTCTACATTCCTTATGATTTCTGTAGGATTATGTTTAGCTCCCTAGGGGCTGCATCATATTAGTGCCAGATGTATTGAGAATATTTTCATTGGTTGGAGGGCTGTCACTTGTAAATCTTGATATGAGGAAAGATTCTTTGATTCTGAGAATTTGTGGGTGTGGAGGGGAGTGGGGGTTAGTATGTTAAACCATATGGATCTATAAATATTCGGTAAACGCATATGATCATGTACCACTGTACCACTGGTGCTACCATAACAAGCTGTTTAGAAGTATTTCATTCAATCCATATGTTTATGTTTTTCAGATTTTGTTTCACAATCACAATTGGACTGACAAGCAATGGTTAAGGCAATTGTAACGTGTGCATATTACATTGCTTTTTATTTAGGTGTGCTGTGGTACTGTTGCTCTGGTGACGTAATTTAATCTATGGGATGTGTCCAGAATTACCCTTAAATTATAATTACCCTTAGAAATATGTTACTGTTGCTGTTACTGCTGCCTTGTGATCCTGCCTTGTTGAGTCTACTATTGCTGCTAATAATAATATTCAGAGAGAGGAGGAGTAATTACCAGAGGCCATTTGATTGTGCAATTGGAACATTTTATTTAATATATAATAACCACAAATCACCACAGTTGGGCAAAAATATTGAATATATTACTATAAATGTGTTAGTAATGTATTCTGTTACGATAGATAAAAGGTTATGTATTCAGAATACGTTTTGAGTAAATAAAAACATTTTTTAAATCTATATAAAACCATTAATGGTTTACTTTTCTTTTATCAACATGAATATTTATTATTGCCTTTCATAACATTTGCCTTTGTAAAAGTATTATTATTATTGCTTTTTTGTAAAAGTATTCTCTTTCTCTTTTTTTTTTACTGTATTATAAATACTGAGGTGTGAAATGGACTTCATTTTTTAATTCTTAAAGCATATTGCCAATTCATGTATTTCTTTATATCCTAACCCTAACTATGTGGTAGTAGCCTGGCAGGAAACACACTCACCTATGAACCAGAAGACCACAAAGTCACAGATTCAAACCCCACATACAACATTGTGTTCCTGTAAAATGTAAATGCATCACACATCAACTATTTACACACATCATATTCTGTCCAATAATCACAATTTGATGCTGGGTTGACGCATACCTTAGATACCTTCCCTCTGCCACAACAATCATATTTCTTTATGTTTCATCAGAAAACATGAATGACAGCAGCTACCATGATTTTGCAGCACTGACATTTTTAGCTTAACAGCCTCAGTTACAGAGCTGTGTTATTCCCCCACCTGTGAAAGCTGCTGTTAATGCTGTTTCATCCACGGACATGATACATTCGCTGAAAATACCCAAGGGCAGGGTGGGCTGCTCTTATTGAAGCCCATTCAAACCTGTTTATTTCTAATAACCGCCCCTGGACAAAGTGAGGTATCTAATTAGAACTGTTTTTTTTTTTTTGTTGGTACCCGTTTTTTCTAAATCATGGGGGAAAACCTTCTTGGCAGACACTATGCAGTTTTACTGCCGATGTTGAGGTATCATGTTTAGTGTATCAGAAAAAAAGAGTATGTCTAATTTTAAGATCATTTTGACACCTCAGCCACTTACAGTATTTATTCTGCCATTATGGTCTAAACTATTATATGGATACTAGCAACCTGAATATGAGACATTTGGTGTCCAGAAGATATTGTTTTGTATAGGCACATAATTTAGTTAAGTGCATTCTTGCACAGCATAGGCATTATATATATCTGCTTACCACATGTGTCTGAGCTTGAATGGATAAGTATCATATTTAGAATAATAGGTTATATAGGTGTGCCTGTAATTCAACACTCCTTCCTTGTCCTCAGATTCAGGAATGGGGTCCCTTTGACCTGGTGATAGGAGGCAGCCCATGTAATGACCTCTCCATTGTCAATCCAGCCCGGAAAGGCCTTTATGGTAAACATTTTGTGTTATAATAATGTTGCATTTTATGAGTGCATATGTTTGTGGGCTATCAGACATTTGTCTGTGGTGAACTTCTTTCATGAACACATTTTATTTGAATGTTAGGGTGTTAGGGTGTTAGTAGCCTAGTGGGTAACACACTCGCCTATGAACCAGAAGACCCGGGTTCGAATCCCACTTACTACCATTGTGTCCCTGAGCAAGACACTTAACCCTAAGTTGCTCCAGGGAGACTGTCCCTGTAACTACTGATTGTAAGTCGCTCTGGATAAGGGCGTCTGATAAATGCTGTAAATGTAAATGTAAATGAATAGGGCCTTGTCATAATGAGTTTATACACTGAAAGTTTAAGATATAATTCAACAAGATAGGCTTGAGGTATATGGTAACGATTGTATTTCATGTTTATATAGTTTGCTTTGTAAAATGTATAGTTACATAAAAGAAAAGCAGGCAAATAAGCAATGTATAAATAATGATATAATGATCCTTTTTTCTGTGTACAGCCACAGCCAGTTTTCATAGAAATAGCTTTTTTTAGTTTATAGTGAGAACATAGGTAATGTGTCTCATGCAGTATATGTGTTTATATTCCAGAGGGCACTGGCCGTCTGTTCTTTGAGTTTTACCGACTGCTACATGAGGCTCGGCCAAAAGATGGTGATGACCGGCCCTTTTTCTGGCTTTTTGAGAACGTGGTTGCCATGGGTGTTAGTGACAAGAGGGACATCTCTCGCTTCCTGGAGGTACTTTCACAAATTACACTTACACACAATATTCCCTGTATACAGTCATCATTGCCAGTCTGTAAGGTGGTGTAGGCTAATTTGATTATTGCTGCAAATCCACAGTTTGTATGCTAATTAAAGGGGTAGATTATCTGAAGAGTTATCTCAAATGGGTTTGAGCTTGCTTCAATCAATCAATTCAATCCATTTTTATTTGTACAGCGCTTTTTACAATGTACAGTGGCACAAAGCGCTTCACATTAGACCAGTGCTCAAGGCCCATAGTGAGCAGTCCAAGGCAACAGTTGGCGAGAAAAAACTCCCTGGAAAAGTAAGAAACCTTGAGAAGAACAAAGGCTCAGCAAAGGGGAGCCCATCCTCCTCTGTTCATGTCAGGTCACTGATGTAGTGCATCCAGGGGCTGCCAGGAAAGTAATCAGTAGCTAATCACAATTATTCTAGCAGTACCTCTTGGTCCGGTCCATTAGGTCCACCATCCAGGCCAAGTTTTTTTTTGTACTGAGGACAGGATAGAGTGCCCTGATGACTGGGTTGCCATCTTGTGGTTGTTTTCTGTATTGTATGTACTTTGTCAATAGCTGGTTTTATCGCTTTACTACAAAATTCATTTATTCCATACATGTCAATTTTAATGATCATTTTAATGCTTCTTAACTACCAATATGGCATTCCTTACCTTTAATTAATGAATGGACAAAATGAAGTGACCTAATCCCCTCCTCTGTAGTGTAACCCTGTTATGATCGATGCCAAGGAGGTGTCCGCTGCACACAGAGCGCGTTACTTCTGGGGCAACCTGCCTGGAATGAACAGGTAACGCTCTCACACTATTGCACAGGCTTACTGAATGTAAAACAGAAATATTAATGAGATTTCTTATGTCCTGATACTATCAGACCATTGACTGCCATGGCCAATGATAAGCTGGACCTACAGGATTGTCTGGAACATGGCCGCACAGCAAAGGTGAGAAGGAGTATGTGCATGTCCATGTATGCATGTCTTACCATCATAGAATTCATTAGATAATGTTTTAGTTTTTTGTGTTAGTTCTCATTGCATAATATTTTTTCCTTATTATTATTCTATAATAATGCTGATCATATAATGTGATAGCTGTGTTTAGTTTGTCATTAATCATGTATGATGACTCTGTCTGCCATACCAGGAGACTCCCCATGACACATATAGACAGCCATTTCACCTTCTGAATTCCTTATTTATTGCATTAAAATGTGATATATATATGTTATTTCTGTACAGTTACACCATTTGAGAAGCATGTCTTGAGAAGCATCAAAGTCAGACATAGACAACTGTACAATAATTGGCAAATTGTAGTTTGGCTAAAATGATTCCAGAGATTGATAATGACAAGATGTAGACAACTTCCCATATTTGGTTTTATGGACTTAATGTTTTCTGCCTAATAACGTCACTGCCTATTTAACTTTTACATGCCTCGTTTTTTTGTTTCTTGCATTGTTGCAAAGAAACAAAAAAACAAATCAAATTGACATTAATAATATAATACATATGATAACAATACAATTCATACAATCTAGCTAATACAAGCTAATACCTATGCATGGTTAGACCACCCATTATTCTGAGTTTACTGCTCTTTGTGAGCATTAGATTGATGATTTAATATGGAATTGATATTGAAAGTCAGCCACAACAGCAGGTAGCTCTCATTCACCATGCATCTGAGCAGATCTTGATGCAAGCTATCCTTGCATATTCGCAACTCCTGATTGGGCAAACAGAGCGGTGGGGCGTCGTAGGTGGCGTGGCTCATTTGAAAGCTGGGTTTGTCTTGTAGTTCGGCAAAGTGAGAACCATCACCACTCGGTCCAATTCTATCAAGCAGGGCAAAGACCAGCACTACCCCGTCTTCATGAACGATAAGGAGGACATCCTGTGGTGCACTGAGATGGAGCGGTAAGACAGTGGCCAGGGGCAGGGCAGGAAAGAGCTTGGACTCTTGGGTGGGGCAGCAGGGTGGCATAAACGAGGTGTTGGAAGAAGAAACACGGGGTCATAGGTGATGATTCTGAGATGTTTGTGCTGTCTGTGTCAGAGGATTTGTCTTGAGACTGTGTTAGTTTTGTCTGCTTAGGGATGTGCGATTTCACAGATGTATTATATATGATAATACTTCCTTATAGGGCTGCAACTAACGATTATTTTAATAATCGATTAATCTGATTAATCGTAGAATCGGGTTAGAAAAAAACAAAAAAACAAGAAAAGCATTCATTTCCAACCCTTTATTCAAAAACAGAACCAAAATCTTTAGAAAGTGCACAAACATGTTGCTCCTTGAGCTGTTATAATAATAATAAAATAAAAAAATGGACTAACACAAAAAACATACACATGTATGCTTTACATCTGCCAAATATAGACTTTTTTTAAAAAAAATAAAGTGCCACCTGAGCTGCCAGAACGATAAATAATTTATAAAAAAAATAAAGAACAATACAAATCAGAAAATTTAACAGGATTTGTTTGAATGTCAGAACTTGTTCTCAGCAAAGAACACACTCACAAACTCTCACACTGACACACACACACACACACTGCAAAAAATTATTTTCTAACTTAGTAGTTTTGTCCTGATTTCAGTCCAAATCAGGACAAAAAAATCAAAATCTTAAATCAAGATACATTTACTAGACACATGAAATAGCATAAGAAATTATGTCTTGTTTTCTGATAAAACATCTCAAAGTTAAGTGATTGTTTGTTTAAAACAAGCAAAATGATCTGCCAATGGGGTAAGAAAACTAATCTTAATGAGATCTAATCTCAAACAGAAGTTTTAAGCATCACTTAATTTTCTCATGCCATTTTTCTTGTCTAGTAATCTTGATTTAAGATTTTTTAGATATTTGGACTGGAAACGAGACAAAATTACTTGGTAAGAAAAGCTTTTTTTTGCAGTGTAGCTATACATGACAACAGATTGAAAAATGAATGGTCCAAAAAAGGCTAGTGAATAAAAACATGTCTTTAGTCTTTTAATGCAAAGTAACTATAGCACCCCTGCTTTACTACTATTATTAACGAGCTAACACTAACTTGTCATACTTGTCAAGCTGGATGACGGGTAAACATTTACATTTACAGCATTTATCAGACGCCCTTATCCAGAGCGACTTACAATCAGTTGTTACAGAGACAGTCCCCCTGGAGCAACTTAGGGTTAAGTGTCTTGCTCAGGGACACAATAGACGAGTCGTCCACGCGGAGACACAGAGAACAGTCCGAACGCTGTTTCATTCCCCCCTCCACACCTGTAGGTGGCGCTGTAAGTCCCTGTCTAGTTCTCCTCCGCGGCGAGTTAAACACCAGCACCAGGGACATTACGTTCCTCACTTCAAAACGGAACAAAAGTAGGATTCTGTAGCAACTTACCCTGCTGCTGAACTCCCTTCCTCCTCATCAAACACGCGTTTCAGGTGCTGGATCATTGCGGTGGTGCTCCCGTGCCGTGCCATGTCGCTTTTGCATATTTTCGCACAAATTTCTCTACCTCCGCCATGTGTCTGTCCTCTACCTCCGCTTGTTTTTTTATTTTTGCTCCGCGCTGTCTATGAGGAGCCAAACTCTGCTAGCATCTGTGCGTGAGAGAGACCGAGTGTGTTCACTCCGCTCCGCGCTCAAATAAAGTTTTTTTTAAATAATCAAACGTGTCCGCGTCGCGCGACATAACGAATCGATTAGGAAATTCGTTGCCAACACTTTTAGTAATCGATTTTTATCGATTCAATCGATTCGTGGTTGCAGCCCTACTTCCTTATATACTTCCTTGCAGGTGTGTTTATGCTGTTTGTATGAACTGTAGTTGTGTAAATTTGCCTGTTGTACATGTAGAGTGTGTGTTTGTGTTGTGAGTGTGTAAAAATGTATGTGAATGGCCATTTATATCTTCTTCTTCTTTTTTTATCTCTGGTTTCTAGCGTGTTTGGATTCCCCGTCCACTACACAGATGTGTCAAACATGAGTCGACTAGCGAGGCAAAGGCTTCTGGGAAGGTCCTGGAGCGTCCCTGTCATTCGACATCTCTTTGCCCCACTGAAGGATTATTTTGCCTGCGTTTAAGGGAAAAAATGCAAGAATGCCCTGCCCTCTTTACGACCTTCTTCAAGGGCTGACTCCGCCCCCTCCTGTCGTCATGACCCCGCCCCTTTCCTGAGACCATGTAGATCCAGCCCCAAACTTTTTACTGTTTCTGCAGAGGTGCTATCCATGGAACTGATTTTCAGCAAATCAGAAAAAAAAATTCAAAATATTTTAATGCACATATTTCATGCTATGTCCTTGTTTTTTATCTTTTATTATTTTCTTCTTGCTATTGCTTTGATTATTGTTTTTTATGACTTTCTGATCTGTGTGTATGAGCTGTTGTGGCTTCCCATTTCCAACACTGACAGAGAGAGTGACACAGTGAGAGGCCAGCGTACTGTGAACATGTGTGCGTGCGTGTGTAGACGGGGTGTCTGGGACATGTTCGGAGCACAAGATGAAGGACGAACAGGAGGGGGATTTTAGTCCTTCTTTTAACACCCCCTGCCCCGAGACCGCCGCATCCACACATCTTCCGAATCCGTGGTCAGGGTTGCGACGAGTCTCTCCTCTGCAGTACACATGCCCTCTCTCTGCTCAGGCCTGTCAAAGGGAGCCCTCGCAACCAAACAACACACATGTCACCTGTTCCCACCCAAACACACAATACTGTTTACAGGTCAAACGAAAAACATTTAACCGAGGTACTACATGCTACTGCTCAGCTACAGCACCACCTTACTGGTGACCAAAGCTAATGGTGCTCTCTTTTCTGCCTCTCTCTGTCTCATGCTCCTGCTCACTGTTTCCACCTCGACTTCCTCTCTTCTTCTCCGTCTCAGCGATATACACTCAGCCACGCTCACGAGGCCTTACTACTGGGACACACAGGTGCACACACATACAACAAACATACACACCCAGACGAACTAATACACACTTAGCGGGGTGGGCTGCGTGTGTTTCTCACTCTAGTCTTCTGCGTGACCTCTGTGTAACCTTGTATGAAATGCAATATCAATTTTGACGGAAGAGCTCAGATTGCAACTAGCAGAGAGGCATTGAGAATTTTTTAATATGATTAATATTATTTTCCTTATTGCTATTATTATTATTTGAAATGTGTATTCAAAGGCGAAAATGGGGCTTTTAATCAGAGAGATGGAAAAAAAAACAGTGTCTCCTTTGTTAATTGTTGTGGCTTTAAGTATTTCCCCCAGCCACAAGGGGGCAGCAGCACAAATTACAGCACTCCTTTTGTGAGTGGGGGAGTTGCAATTTTGCATTAGCCCAAAACTTAGTACCTTAACAAAGCTTACCTGGTCCCCAAGTGAAGGCAACCGCGTCACCAGCTCACATCATTTCTACTGTATTACGAACAGTGGTTCTGTCATTTTTACTGTAAACCTCTCAGATACTGGAGTCTTCACTGTACTGGTGCTTGTGTGTGTGCTTATGTGTGTATATGTGTGTGAGTGCCTACGTGTGTACGGGATGGTGGAGGCAATGGGGGAGGTGGCGGGATGGCGGGGCGGGGCGTGAATGAACGGGCGCGGTTTTCTATCGAGATGTACTTGCCTCAAGCCCGCGAGCCTCGCCCCCCCCCCCCCCTTCCCCCTCACACACAAACGCACACAAATACATGCACGCTCTTCTTTAATGTCTCTAGAGTACAGTAGGCTCTTTATCAGGTGCAGAAACTTAAGAAAACGTACTGTGAGACAGTCAATTAGTTCAGCCGGTCGAGCCAGCACAAACACTAACTGGCTCGATAGCGATTACGGAAAGCTGTCGGTGGACACCGCTACACTCAGACGCTCTCTGCTGCCAGGGCTTCTGGGAAGGTGGCCCCGAGGGTCACATGGTGCTCCCAGAACTTCCTGCCTCTTAGGGGTCATGGCCTATTTTAAACATGGGTGCTCAACGTTCTCTCCACAACCCTTCCGATCAGGTCTAGGCATAAAAATCGATTTCCTGGGCTGTTTGTGTTAGTCTGTCTATTAGGCTATACTACTTACTGTAGGCTTCAGGGGATATTTTGATACCAACACCGACCTAAGGGGATTCCTTATCAGCTGAAGTGTTAACAAGTGATGTCTTTGTTGTGACATGTTGTGAATTATTTAACACCCCCTTACAGTAAGTTGAGGGGCTGAAACTGTAGGAAAGGCCTCTGCACTGGATCTATATAGCTACCATTTGCAAATGACAGAAACCCTCTTGATCCAATCAAGTGTTGGCCTGGATATCCTTCTGTTTGTCCAGACTGAACAGTTCCGTCTGGCTCGGTTGAATAACACACACACATACACACACGCTCTCTCTTTCACACACAAACACAGACACACATACAACACAACTGGACAAACACAGGCCATATCCCATTTCTGTGCTGAAACAGATTGACATCCAGGCTTATTCAGAATAATTATTATTGAGAAACAAAATATTAAATAGTTGTACATAGGTATGTTTGCCTTTTGCTGTTTTTTAAAATCATTTTATTATGTTTTGTGTGCTAGCTGTCTTTCAATGGCCTTTGGGTTGTGCAGATGTGATTCTTTACTGTTATATAATCATGTTAGTCAGAATGCCATGGGGAGGGGCCGAGATGGAGGTTCTGTGATAATAAGCTAAGGAGCAGTTAGAATGGGGGCGGGGCCCAAGACTCCGCCCCCATTTTGTATTTATGAACTGCATAGGTTGATCACTTGATTGGCAGGTGAATTTGTGAGATCTATCCAATAACCTGTTAACAGCTTTAAAGCAGATGGTGCTTCTCTGCAAACTTGCAGGAGGTTATTTTGTTTGAATGAATCTTTGAAAAGAGGGAATATGTTTCAAAAAGGTGCTAAACAATTTTATCTGAAATAATAAGAAAAAATATATTGTTAGGAATTAAAAATCGTCTTGACAATGACTGTTTTTAAGTTGTCGTAGTAATGGAAAAGCACTATTGTTTTACTCTTTTATGAATATATTAAAAGGCATTTTAACTTTGTACTTGATAAAATGTTAAAAAAAAAAAATAAAAATGGACAGATTCATGTGTTTTAGCCTAGACATTGGTGTAGTCTGTGCCTATCTGTTGGAACCTTATGTACTCATTCTGGACATTAGTGATCCATCATGGAAGAACTGTGCACTGTTACATACTCGCTTCATACCTGGCTGCAAAACTACATTCCTCCTCCTTGCCGTAAATTCAGTTTTGTACACTGGCTTTAGGTTTATTCAACTATACTGTTTATTTTGTGTTTTTTTTTTTTTCATTATTTTGTTAAGTAATTATTATAATTGTTGCCTTGGTATTTATTGCCCATAGTCATGTCCTGGTCCTTGTCATCTCCTTTTTTACTCGTTATCTCTCTTAATATCTCTCACTGACTTTTTCCTTTCTGCTCTCGGCCTGGATTTATCAAGTATCTGCACCATTACAAACTTAACTTCTTGTTTGTTTCTTAGTAATATGCGCATAAAATGCATATTTGAAATAGAATGACATTGCGTTTACATGTTATGTAAAATTATTAAGGAAAACTGTAGAGAATATTCAAGTGTTGTCCTGAAACATTTGGCTCCAAAAAATAAAAATGGCACTGGATGCATTTTGCACCTTGCAACAATGCTAATACTGAAAAAACGAAATTTTCCTTACCCTTCACCTAGGAACTCTGTCTTTCTCCCCCCTCCCCGTCCCTGCCAGCCTTCTATCTTTCTCCAGACTCTCTTTCCTTATTGCTGTGTCACTCGGTGGCTGTAGTTCTGTTTGTGGTTTTTGGTGACATAGCTCTCCGTGGTTTATAGCCTACTCCTTCGTAAGGTTGGTGCGTACAGGAAGTGTAGCAGTCAGAGTCCACCCGCCCCCCCCATCGGCATCCTCTCATTACCGCCGAGAGAAGATAGAGGAAACTAAGGACTCCTTTCTTGTGTACTTGTGCTGGAAAACACTTGAATTAAATGTACTGTTTTTGTGCAAATCAAACCCCAACAATGTTTGTCTTTCTTGGCTCCCTAAATTTAAAGGTACATGTCTTGTTCATTTAAATTGTTCTCATTGTAATGAACCTAAACTGAAACAAGCCCAACGTTAAGAGAACGATCAGTTCTGGGGAAATTAAATCCATTTAAAGCAAGATTTAAAAATCAAGTTTTAAAATTAAGACCTTAGATTATTTATAAAAGACTACTTCTAACATTTTTCACTGTGTGCACTGTGTGCTGTGCTGCTGTGTATCACATGTGACAATCACTTCACTTTAAACTTTTAGATTAATTTCCCCAAATTAATAAAATATTTATTCTTATTTTAACATTATGAACATGGCATATATTGCACAGTTGCATGTTTCTTGCATATCTAAAAATGTAAACCATCATTTATCAAATAGGAAGCTTTTCTCTGTGAAAACAGAAGTGGACCAGGAATCAATCCATGTGGGACTCCATCAAAATTGTCAGAGTGTATTAAATAAATTGCTGGCTTTAGATTAGAAAGTTGCTAAACTGTCGTTTCCCCTTCAAAAGTCCTTTAAAACACATTGTGGTATCAGTCATTATGGTGTCCATATATCATATAAGTGTTTATATTATTCTTGGGCGTCTGTAATTGTTTACAATTTCATCCTTGAGTTAAATACACTTTTGCGTATCAACATTTTTCCACTTTTTATTTATCAACATTATTTACCACTTACACTCACAAAACATTGTGAATTGTAAATTATTTACATTTACAGCATTTCTCAGGCGCCCTTATCCAGAGCAACTTACAATCAGTAGTTACAGGGACAGTCCCCCTGGAGACACTCTGGGTCAAGTGTCTTGCTCAGGGACACGATGTTGGTAAGTGGGATTTGAGCATGGGTCTTCTGGTTCATAGCCGAATGTGTTACCCACTAGGCTACTACCACCACAGTAAATTGTGGTTAATGCACACAGGTAGAGCCCCCCTGTGATGAATTTTGGGTATTAGATAAACTATTAGAACAACTAGGTTTGTTGGGAAGATATTTCACAATGGACAGAATAAGTTCAGAATGGCTTATCTCTGAGTGAAATGTCTTTTAGGAATATTTTTTATCATGTCAGGACTTAAAAATTTTTTTAGAGCATCTAGTTAACCAAGAAGGTCCTCCAACTGATTAAAGGCTCGAGTTGCCTCTTCGGGCCTCAGGCAGCCATTCCTGAAGCCCCGCCTTCCCCCGTCTCTCCTCCCGAGTCGTCCAATGCCAACCGCTCCTGATTGGCGGACACACCCGCCACTCAGCAGCCCGGAGGACGGCGTGGCCCCGCCCCTGCCGGTCGCGCCGGGCATCTGCAGGCTGCTCCGTGGCAGCTGTCACAGCCTCGCGCGCGCGGAGGAGCTCGGTGCGACACAACGCGGCGACAAGGGCAGCGGCTTTAGCGTTTCTCTACTCAATTCCAGGTACGTCGTGCGTCGGGGCGGTGAAGGGTGGGGTCTTTTTTTTTATTTTGGAGGTTTTGCGCGCGCTGTTGTGCGACCTGCCCCTCGTATCGCGTTCTGTGGGGAATAATGGGAATAACGGGAATAATGGGAATAATCGTCGCTGCGTGTGTAAGGGTTCCCGTTATACACCCAGGCCCGCGTTATTATTTACTCTATGCAACAAATCGGATTTTTAAAACATTTTTATTTTACGCGACGCCGTCGAATTCTGTGAGCGGCTGTGTGTGGATCCGTCCCAGCGTGGTCTCATGGGGGTCTGGACCGCGGTGAGAGTCCGGCTCGCTCGGCTGTGTAGGCCTGGAGGCTTCTGGGGTGAGTCTGCAGGGTGTGATGGGCAGACCGGCTCGCTCCTATTGTGTGGAGGCACGTAATGGAGGGTCGTGTGTTCGAAAGCGCCCAGCATCCTTCGCGTCGCCCTTTTTTCGCCCCACGATGCCTTAGAATAAACTCAACGGAACCGATCATTACAGAAAATTAATGAGCCACAATTACTTGACGCCATCGTTGGTTTTCTCTGTGTGTGTGTGTGTGTGTGTTCTGGGGGTTGGGGGATGGGTGCAGCAATCCAACATTTTGCACTACTCATGCAATTAACGCATTAATGCGTGGAACCGCCGAAACAATCTGCTTTAATTAGCTCTTCTATTTAAAAAAATGACCTTAAAAGATTCCATGGCTCCGATCTGCATAATTTCCCAGTCATGCGGATGATCCCACCATTCCCCCGGCCTGGGCTGCACACAGATTTCCTCAGGAAGTGCTCCGCCCTCATTTCGCACCCACTTTCATTCTGGAGAGAGTGGGTGAAGCCCGGCGATGCGGCGGCCGCCGTCAGGGATTATTCATTGTCCCCGCAGCCCTGTCATTGTCGACTGGGGTATCGGAGCGAGAGAGAGAGAGAGATATGGAGATGGAGAGAGAGCGAGACGGCAGCTGCTTCCCCCTGTCTCCACGCATTTGGACAATGCATGGGCACACAGATACACACACACACACACACACAGCACATGCATGCTTACTCCCAATGTGGCCACGATGCTGATGATGTCATGGTGCGTGTGTATGTGTGTGTGCTGAAGAGCCACACCCCCTGGGCTGTGCCCCGCTAAAGTGTGTATGGTGTGTGTGTGTGTGTGTTGTATATTTCTATTTTGTATTGTGTGTGTAATCTATGGCTGACCTACTTACATACGGACCGTGTACTTTCATCTGTGGGCTGTTTTTAGCGCCGCAGTTTAGAATTTTGTGAAAAAAAAAGGTCAGAGGCTTCAGTTTGCGGAACATATGCCGAGTCGCAATTAGTGACGATGTGAAATATTCAATATTAATTACTGCACCGCAGCTGCTAACCTGCTTTCTTCCTTCCACCCCCCCACCCCCTCCTCAGGCTGGCCGGTACTGTAACATCATCATCTTCATCATGCGCGCTTCGTAAAAAGGGTGTGTCTCACATACATGTGTGTGCGTGTCTCGCGAACAGCTGCTCTTCGGCCGAGTGAGAAGTCGTTGCGAGGCCTGTTGTTGGGCATCAAGACCCCAAAACCCGTACAGCACTAATGCACATTAATAAGACACACACAGACACAGAAATAACTCAGAGGTCCAGTAATGTTCTCTGTGTGTGTGTGTGTGTGCGTGTGTGTGTGTGAGGCTGCATATTTATTTTGGATACTGACTGAGCAAACCCAACACGGAGTGTTTGATGTGTGAGGGTGTGTGTGGCACAGTGTATGTGCAGTGCAGGATTTTTTGCGGTATGGTTCCAAGCTATGGGATTTTCGGATCATGTTGAGTGGAACATTTCCATTTTGGTCCCTTAAATACGGAAGAGGAGCCTTATGTGTGTGTTTGTGTTGGGGTTTAACATCTTTCCACTAACCATGAGTGTACCGGCTGTGTGTGGTTTTTTTGGTGGAATTATTGATTTTTGTGTCCCCTGCCCCACCCACATCACCCCATCTGCTCTCTTTGTGTGCCTTCTTCTCTCTTGCTCTTTCTTCACTTGATGGCTCAGCAGGTCAGTTTATGACACATTAGCTCCAGTCAGACGTTGAATCGTCATGCCGGGATTTCATTCATGCCTCCTTAGTCTCATAACAGACACCATACAGATGAACAACGGGACTCGGGAAATTATGACCGTGCAGATTATCAGACATTCCAACTGTCACCCGTTTTTGGAGATTTTTAGTAGGAGAAAGCTCAGCATACTCACTCATTCTTTCCTCACACACACACCTATGGTCAACTCAGAGTTGCCCATCCACCACGTCTACATGCCTTTGGACAGCTGGAGAAAACCCAGAGAACCTTTAAAAGTTCCCCAATGAGGACAATTTTTTTATTATTATTTAACATTAATATAAGTTCCCCTAGCCTGTCTATGGTCCTGCAGTGGCTAGAAATGGCGATAGGTGTAAAGAGTGCTTTGTTCATTATGCTTCACTGTTCATAGAGCAACTCAGACAGTCGGATCTGGAATTTGTCCCCTTATGTCGTCATCGTCCACCCAGAGAATTTCCCACCCCTCCCCTAAAACATTATCTACACCGACCATCATGGCTTGAAATGTGCAAAGCATTGCAGTTGCTTGGTGATTGGATGTTTCTTAGTTCTGTGACGCGAGACTCTGAAGGACCAGTCGGTTAATTAGATTTTTTCTGGAAAAACATGGACACGTCCTGCCTGCGGCAAACATTTTGGTATAATCGATGGATCTCGATGCAGATGTGGATATTCTGCATCAGTGCAGTGCAGAGCATTATCGATTATATCATAATGATGTTGCTTGTTGAGTTTCTGGAGGCGGCATTAAAAATTCTTGCCATGATCTCAGTATAGCGCTGCTCCGGGTCGGAGTTTCATGTTGCGCGTTGCGGCACAAATTCTCACACGACCAATAACATCAAAGCGGGCAAGTGTTCTTTCTACCACTTCAAAATACACAAAGCAGGAATGGAGGAAAAGGTGATCTTAACAGTCTCTGAGTGTCCAGAGATCTACAACAAGGGTCTTACAGGGTTTGTGGCTTCATGCTGTAATGGGTTTGTGTCGCTGTGTATTGGAGCAAACTCTGGTGACTTCTGGGGTTTCCATCACGCCCTCTATTTGTTATGCTTACAGCACGCCCGGGTAAATGTCGATAACCACTCGTACATGAGACAGGGACATTACATGAACCAAACGTTACTGCGACCAGTGAAGGTTCACACCTCTCCTTATTATCATTTAAAGCTACAGGCACCAAATTGGCGCGTCCTGGGAAATCGCATTGTGGGTCAAAGTGGCTGTAATTCTGCACCAAGGCTGAAATTCGGAAAGAGACTTCAGATACAGTATTAGGGGATCACTAATCACCAAAAAAATTTCATGGACCTTTACCACGTTGAATATTAATTGCGGCATTAATTTGGACAGCCCAATTCCAGACGCATATTATTTCTGTGTAATTACAGGATTCGTAAGACGTGTAATAAATACATGAAATTCATGATCTACTAAATAGGAGGTGCTGACCCCCGGAGTTACTATGGAAATCAGACTGATGCCTTGATTGACAGGGCTGAGCATGTTCAGCCAGGTTTACCATGGTTAGGGAGCTACAGTAGTACATTTTCAGCTGACAGCAGCAGACCCGAACAACGCCACAAGGGTTGTGACAGTGTCTAGCCACTCTCTGCTTTTGAGGGAACAGCCTCACATCTTTTGTGAAGAACTGTAGTCGACTTTACTTTGTGCCAGAGTCTGCTTCTTTTACACAATAAGTGGTCCATTTACATTTACATTTACATTTACAGCATTTATCAGACGCCCTTATCCAGAGCGACTTACAATCAGTAGTTACAGGGACAGTCCCCCCCTGGAGACACTCAGGATTAAGTGTCTTGCTCAGGGACACAATGGTAGTAAGTGGGGTTTGAACCCAGGTCTTCTGGTTCATAGGTGGGCGTGTTACCCTCTAGGCTACTTCCACCCTGTCCATGTCACATTGCACCGACGTTTGGGTGACAGGTCACACATTTTGCGATCTAGAAGGGCAATTTAGTGTCATTTGCTTGAAAAATGATCAGTAGTAGTTAAACATTAAAGAGCCATGCAGCATTAGGGACAGCCGCAGCCCAGAACTGATTTGGACTGTTATCACGTGAGGCATGATGCATGCATCATCTTCATCACAAAAATAATCAGGACCCTGTGCCAGTCAGGAGAATGAGCTTCTGTTTCCAAGGTAACAAGCTCTGGACTCAATTTAGAATCGTTTTTTAAAATCTCTCTCCCTTGCTCATTTCTGGTGCTCATTGCATGCACTGTATTTTTCCATACCCGTACCAGAACAATGGCGGTTCCTGAGCTCTACTGTTACTTTTTTATTTTTCAGTCAATTTCAGCAGATTCAATAACCAAATTTTTTTTTAAAGTTGGCACCTGCTCCATGTTGTTCCTTTTCCTGCGGGTTTGAAGGGATTGACACTTTCTGTTGGAAATAATGTTATAAAATGAATCAGGACTAAAGAAAAACAAAAATCGTAATGCGCTCGCACAAATGAAACCAGGTGAGCCCTGCATGCGACATCATCCAGATTTCTGGGCATGCATTTTCCTTCGGGCCTCCATGACATGGCCTGCTACTTCAGATCAGACAATGCTACATCGGCATTCTTTTCTGGTCTCAATTATACCTGAGACCGGAAAGCAATTAAAAATGGACTGATACTGTTTTATGTATGTGGATTAAAGCAACATGGGTTATTTATTTCTTGTAAATGAACCTGCTTTTCAATTTTGCCACCATGATGTCAGGAATGATGTGTGCTTTTATACAGGTTTTCATACCTGTGAATCAGCCATTAGTTAAGATTCTGTAGATTAGTAAGACAAGAAGAAATGTTTGGATACCTACTCATTTATTGCATTTTTTTACATCATATAATAAAACTGAAGACACAGGACAATGAAATAACACACGTGAGGTTATGTAATAACAAAACAGGACAAAAGGTTGAATATTTGCATCTCTACAAATCAGGGAGCTTTTGCTTTGATGGCAGCATTTCCCTCTTGTCTTTTCTTCACCACCTCAAGTTAGATGACAGGGACGGTTTCCAACAGTCCTGAAGGTTTATACCGAACACATTCACTCATGTTAATGAGCATCTCATCAAGCAGCTTTTGATGATATTGTATTATACACTATTGAACAAAACAGCCATAAAAAGAGATGAAGAAACAGATAACTCAAACTAAAACTTAATCTTCTACTGAACCCTGAATCAGCCATGGGACTTCTGCATCTGAAATTTGATTATCATGGTCGGTGGGTTTATTGTGCTTGTGCTAAAACCTCCTTTGTGCGCCTTTACTGCAGCACAGCAGGGCCACTGTACGCTGTTGTCACGACTTGGGGTACAGTGGGATGACGTGTGACACTGGGAGTGTATACAGCGCGACCGCTGACGAAGTGCCACCTCTCTCTCTGTAGTGATGGCTGCGGGTGCAGGCTCCATGCGGATCCTCATCAAAGGGGGTAAGGTGGTGAACGATGACATCACCCAGGAGGCGGACGTCTACATCGAGAACGGCATCATCCAGCAGGTGGGCAAGGAGCTGATGATCCCGGGCGGGGCCAAAGTGATCGACGCCACGGGGAAGCTGGTCCTGCCGGGGGGCATTGACACCAGCGTGCACCTGGCACAGAGCTTCATGAACGCCAGCATCCAGGATGACTTCTACAGCGGCACTAAGGTACAACCTACACCCTTCCATCTGCTGCTCTTCTAGGCATAACTTACAGGTGAAGTGAAGTGAAGTGATTGTCACATGTGATACACAGCAGCACGGCACACGGTGCACACAGTGAAATGTGTCCTTTGCATTTATCCCATCACCCTTGGTGAGCAGTGGGCAGCCATGACCGGCGCCCGGGGAGCAGTGTGTGGGGACGGTGCTTTGCTCAGTCGCACCTCAGTAGCACCTTGGCGGATCGGGATTCTAACCAGCAACCTTCTGATTACGGGGCCGCTTCCTTAACCGCTAGGCCACCACTGATATTATCATCACAAATATTCTAGAACTAGTCTAATCATTGAGTATCCAATGAAATTGAGCACATGAAAGCGTTTGAAATGCGAGTGTCCAGGAGTGTTCAATCAAACAGCCTACTCCCGTTACGTATCTGTATTCCATGTAGTTACTGGAATACTAACGTAGTCAAAGGCTGCCTATAAATATCTTGATACCCAATACTGAAGTGACACCGTGGCCAAAAAATCAATCATCCAAAAAGCTGTGACTTTTAAAACACAAGTAATCGTGTTCCCGATGGTGCATGTTTCTCTCAGGAGTGGAAATTTATTAGAAATATTGCACACATTTGTGTTAGTCTAGCCTGTTAACTATTATAATATGGTAAAAGGTAAACTTCACTGAGGCTACTGCATAACACCCCGTACATGACTGGAAGCTGGATGAAAAGTTTGCTGGTGTGCGATGGCATTGAGAGGGGTGGGGTGGTATTAATGTTGCTTAAGCATTAGCTGGGTGAGAAGATTCTTAAGGCTCTTAAGACAAGCGGATCCTTTAATTCTGTTGTTCCCAAACATCCCCGCTGATTTCTGCAGACTATTGTGATCTTCACGTCGGGCCGGGGTGGCCTAGAGGGTAAGGAGGCGGCCTCGCGGCCTTAAGGTTGTGAGTTTGTGTCCCGAACCACCAAAGTGCCACTGAGGTCCCCTTGTTCAAAGTACCGTACCCATACACTGCTCCCCGGGCGCCTTTCATGGCTGCCCACTGCTCACTAAGGGTTAAATGCTGAGGACACAATTCATGGTGTCACCGTGTGCTGTGTTGCATAATAGGAGCGTTAAACCGCAATGAGCGAATGCAGTGAAACGCCAATCGAACGCAGCTACGCAGAAAAAACGTGTATGTCGTCAATTTCAAATGTCCGTGTGGACGAGGCCGAAGACCAGGCGGACACAGTCACTAATGGCACTACTTTTTTTACTAGATTCTTATGCCACTGCCAGAAAAACAGCAAGCAACGTCATTATGCTATAATCAATTATGTTCTGCACTGAATCGATGCATCGATTAGGAGATTAATATCAACACCCCTAGTATCAAGCATGCAACACTGTTCACTGTAGAAGTGAGAGAGTCTGTGTGTGTGTGTTCAGTCTGACCAATGAACACCCACACACACACACACACATATATATATATACACTTTCTTCTCCTTTTGTCAGAACAGCAGCTGCAATGATGTCAGGGGCTCCTACACACAGACAGGGTAGTGCACATACACACACACACACACACACAAACACACATTCACACACACCCTGAGCAGATGTTACAGCTTTAAAAAAAATCCCTCTTCATTTGCCCCACAAGTGCCTCACGTCTGTTGAAGAGCACAACTCCAGTGTGTCGTGTCATGTTGGAGACAAGGGCCTCAGTGTGACGATGACAACGTCAGGGCAGATGTTAACGCTGACGCAGCGTGTGTGACGAACTGCAATCTTCTTTAGGCCCAGTTTTCTTCACTGACTTTGAGGGACAGCAGCACCACTAAATGTGGAAAAGTGCTTAACAAGGTGCCATATGCCAGGGTCCACCCCTGTCTTTTAAAGTGGCCCTCAGTGCCCCCAGAGATCAGACGGACTTGGGGCGTCCTGCAGAGCCTCACACTGACGTCTGGCCCACACTGATGAGTTCGCCTCTTGGCCGTCTTATTTCCGCATTAATGTGGAATATTGAAAAGCACACTTCCATTTAATGATTTAACCTGCTGCAGGAATTGTTCTAGATAAAGCCGCAGTCAGGAACACCACGGCAGCGGCTCTTTTTTTCTGACCATGTTGTCCGTTTCCTTTTCTCAGCAATATGTCACTATTATTATATTTCTGTCGTAGCTCTTTTTAGTTCTTTCCCCCATTATTCACTGGTAGTGTGGTTTCCTAGGAGATAGTAGACCTCGTGTAGTACACTGTATGATTAGGTGATTTTTTTACTCTGTGCATGTATGTCTGTGTATTATATATGTGTGTGTGTAGAGCAAGGTTCATATTTGTCCCTTTGAGAGAGAGAGAGATAGAGAGAGAGAATGTGTGTGTGTGTGTGTGTGTGTGTGTGTGTGTATGAGAGAGACCAAGAGCTGAGGGATGTCTCAAATGACATGTGTGATATAGAACTGACAGAGAAGTCACAGCACAGCTATTTGATTCTGGAAAGCCTGGATATAATGGCTTGACCCCATTATCAGCTCAGACAAGCATTACGAAGACACACACACACACACACACACACACACACACACAATTATTAGTGTGCATGAAATTTAAACCTGTGAGCTCACCACAGCTGCGCTGTCCAGTTCTGAAATATCACTGATCACTGAATAATACATCGATTGGATCTCCAGATTCATTTAGCACAATAGTGATTCTGTCTTTAATAAATAATGTTGATGACTTCAGGCCTCCAGACAAAATGAAGTCAGGAATTTTTTACTGTGTTACTGAAGTTAGTCGACCAGTGAATTACAGTCAAAATCAAAATGAGGTAATTCACCTCCCAGCCAAGATTCTGCTCACTTCTGAGCAGCCACAGCAGCACAGGCCCTGTCATCCTTATGACAAGGATTAAACACTTTAAAGGATTACACACACAAAGATAGACGCACAATAATTCCTGATAATGCTTCCTTCATTAAATAGCCCGGTTCAGTTCAGATGGGGCTATTAACAGGCTCCATTGTGGCGCTGGGCGGTGAACTTGAACCAGGGCGCACAGTTGTACTAACTTACAGTTAGTTAACGCACGTGCCTCCAATAACATCATTACAATCAACCGCGACAATATTGATAATAATAATACATTATGTGTTTATTAATCACAGAAGAATAAAAACATAATTGTTTTTGATATACCAGAATATTTGGGACGAGGATGTGGGTGGTAGTGGCCTAGTGGGTAACACACTCGCCTATGAACCAGAAGACCCAGCTTCAAACCCCACTTACTACCATTGTGTCCCTGAGCAAGACACTTAACCCTGAGTTGGTCCGGGGGGGGACTGTCCCTGTAACTACTGATTGTAAGTCGCTCTGGATAAGAGTGTCTGATAAATGCTGTAAATGTAAAATGACTGACCACTGAATTCACTCCTAAAAATCTGATTTGGGATTATAGTTCACCCCATAATGAGTTTCCTTGAAATTAAAGGAGAGTTAGTTAGCTTTCCTAGTCATCATTAGCACACATTAAAAGGAAAGAAAAAGCATAACAGAACAACAAAAGCAAGCAGGAAGTGTTTAAATATGCAAGAGCGGTCCTGAGGAGGAGTGGAAATGCAGCATTGTGTAGTTGTTCTGCAAAGGATTAGCGAGAGTGGAAAAAAGAAAAGAGCATTTACTCTCTGTGCTCGATAGTGGACCAACCGTTGCACCCAGTTCCTGTCAAAACAGGCGAAATGAGCTCTCTCGTGATCGCCGGCCTCCACAAATTGCAGCCCCGGCCTTTTGAAGATAAGCGTGGGCTGAGATCTTACGCAGCCTCCTCTCCTCTCTAGCGTAAACAGCGGCGGAATAACGCAGATGGTGTTACGATGGAGCAGACAGTCACCCTCGATGTTGCGAGGAGCAGATCCCATTCGATCGGCGTCAGGGAATCCGCACAGCAGGCATCGGTTTGGCCAGAATGGACTGGGGGGGAGGGGAAAGTGACAGAAATAGGAAAAAGGGAGCAGAGAAGACGGCGGATTGTGGGGTTTTAAAAAGGGCGAGAGAGCACGGCTGATTAAACACTCTGATTCATGCTTTCATAACCCCGCCTCCCCCTTTCACTACAGATATTTTCACTCTTTAAACAAGGCTTTGCACTTCTCCTCCACCATGGGCTTCTGTCAGTGCCATGATTTTTGCCGATGTCTGTTGTCTACACAATGTGGGCTTGCAAAGTTTTAGCGAGCTGTATAAAGGGCTTGTATAATAGACGTTTTTGAAGGGAAAAATACACCAGTTCAAGTTGAGCTTTATTGTCATTTTGGCTAAATACATGTTAGACAGTACATAGTGAAACCAAACGTTTCTCTGGAACCTGGTGCTGCATGTAACATTTGAACAAAGTCACATACTGACATAAAGTGCACGGTATGCTTCGGTACCTGGGGTGAAGAGTGCATGTGAGGGGTGTGTAGTGTCCTTCACAATGCTGGTGGCTTTCCTGATGCAGCGTGTGTGGTAAATGTCCGTTATGGAGGAAAGAGGGACTCCAATGATCTTCTCAGCTGTCCTCATTTTCCACTGTAGTGTCTTGAGGTCCGATATAGTGCAGTTCCCAAATCAGACAGTGATGCAGCTGGTCAGAATGCTCTCAATAGTCCCTCTATAGAAGTTGATGAGGATGGGTGGTGGGAGACAGGCATCTGCAGGAAGTAGAGAAGCTGCTGGGTTGGCACCAATGGCATGGTCATTAACCTTGCCATTTTCAGCAGCCATATTATTCACCCTGCTATACAATAATTAATGTAGTTTTTTATTTATTTAGTCTTGGTTGCTCTTCCAGTTTTTGCTCATGTTGGGCCTGCTCACAGGGTCTTGCTCAGGGACACGATGGTAGTAAGTGGGATTTGAACCTGGGTCTTCTGGTTCATAGGCGAGTGTGTTACCCACTAGGCTACCACCACCCTGAATAATAAGAATGTGTAATGTGGTTTATTTTTGGAACTGTGAACTTAGCTTAGAACATTTAGAAAATGAACTGTGACTTTGTATGAATATCAAACTAGTTGTTGCAAATTTATGCCCATGAAGAGCGACTTAGAATCAGTAGTTACAGGGATAGTCCCCCCCTGGAGACACTCAGGGTTAAGTGTCCTGCTCAGTGACTCAATGGTAGTAGGTGGGGTTTGAAACTGTGATATCTGGTTCACATTTTAATTTAGTCGCGCTCAATTCTTCATTCTTACAAATGCTTTATTGACAGTGTCTTTGAGATTTCCAGTCCTAAGTGTGACGTTAGAATAAAAATGGCCAGTGTGTGCATATGGTAACTCACAAACTCAGCTAAGGGCGTGGCCCTGGGAATGTGGGAACAATCCCTGTCGATCAGGCCCCCAGTTCACTTCAGCATGAACACAAACACACGGGCACAAAAAGGCCATTTTTTTATGTCGGTTCCTGCGCTAACGTCAAATGAGGCGGCGGTGCTATACAGACCGTTATTTATTTAACATCTGTCAGTCAAGGAGAATGTCAGGCTGTGGGATAAAATCAGGCGATGCGTCAGCTTCACAAACCAATTACACAGACGATCCACTGAAAAAAGTCTGCAGTGCCAGTTTTGCTCCCTGACACAGACTGACATCTTCTGGCTTGAATCCAGACGACCCGTCAGTCCAGTCGAGGCCCGAGAAGAAACAAAAGAGACAAACACAGGCGAAACAAAACAGCCAGTGTGTCACAGAGACGGCCCTTATTCAGCCCTGCAGCAGGCCTGAGAGTGACCGAGGTGGGGTGTGGCAGGGGACAGAAACGGGGGGGCAGCCGCACTGCAGTTTAAGGTTGCATCTAAAAAAAGGAGAGACAATGTGGGGCTGGGCACATAATTAATATTATTAATTTTAGGAATAGTTAACACATTACACCATGAGCCGTGAGTAAATAAATAAACTGGATATCATGGTCGCTCTCGCTTAATCTGATATTATGAATAACTGAGATATCTCGTGCATAGTAATCAATAATGAACAACCCACCCAACCATAATTCAACAGGTAAGTATATATATTTTAAATACAGCATTTCGTGAATTTCTGTCTATATCAGCATAATATGCAAATATTAATTAAATAGTGACTGCACTTTATACGACATGCCCGTTCACCTTCCTACGTCATTTCCTGTTTGTCTAATTAACTGACAAGCTCTGTTGTTAATTGTTTCATTTTTTTTTTACAATCTATATGTAGCCCTTGTGACTTGTTTTAAATGATGAGATGACATTGGGCCTTTGTGTGTGCGTTTGTATGTTTTACTCTCTGTGTGTGTGTGTGTGTGTGTGTGTGTGTGTGTGAGAGAGAGAGAGTGGTCATGAATAGGGCCCGTTGTCATGGTTACCTTACATGCCATCCTGGTAATGGCACCTCAAGAGCTTATTTATTTTCCTCACTACTCCTCACTTTTTTTTTTCTCTCCATCCCCCTCCCTGTCTGGCTCATTCCTGTCTGTATGTCCGTCTGTCTGCCCCCCCCCCCCTTCCCCAACACCAGCTCAGACATATTAGTATTCCAGGCATACAGACGTCCTTCACACAACGCACCCACCAGTGTCTGATCCAATATGGCTGTGTGACACTGACTCAGGACATTTCTATGTTAATACATTTTCATCTGAGCCCTCACCGCTTCTCTCCTCCCCTTCCCTCTCCATCCCTCTCACTTGTTTGAAGTGAAAAGAATAGGCAGCTTTTGACCCTCTTTGCAACCACTCCAGAAATCGTGCTGCCATATATAATCTACGTCCCCAATCGTGACATTTAGCTGCCAATAAGGTTAATCATAGTTGAATAACACACACCTTTATTTGCATTGGACCCTGCATCATAAAAATAGCATTTTAGTCAATAATAAATAATCATATATATTTTTGCTTTACAGCGTATATATTGTCAGGCTTATTGTCTTGTTATGCATTGCATTGCCATTATATTCTGTGTGTGAGCTGCTATCAATATGCAGGAGACTCGAAGCAGCGTGAAGAAAGGCATCCGTAAACATGCACCAGTCTGTACAATTTGTAAAACAATGAGTTAAAAAATATTACATACTCTCTAATGAAGGTGAATAAATGAAGGTGAATAAATATTATTTTAACAACTATGTCAAAATAATCAGATATTGCAATGCATTTGGTATAAAAAAGTGCCATTTGAAGGGATTTGGTGTGTTATGCCAAGTCATCGCTGATGATTTCAATAGAGGTTTATGTGTGTAAAGGACAGCATGCAAAATTCTGATCTCTTTGTGTCTCTGTCTCACTCTGCAGGCTGCTTTGGTGGGTGGCACCACCATGGTCATAGCCCATGTGCTGCCAGAAAAAGATTCCTCTCTGGTTGATGCCTATGAGAAAGTGCGTGTGCTTGCTGACCCCAAAGCCTGCTGTGATTACGCCCTCCATGTGGGTGTCACCTGGTGGGCACCTAAGGTAAATCAGCTTTTTTGACATAATTCCTGTAAAATTAACCAGAAACCTCAATAAGATATGGAAATTATATACTAGAGAGTATGAAGAGGATCAAGAATATGAAATAAATTGAAATAACTTGACATAAATGGTGTAAGTAGCCTAGTGGGTAACACACTCACCTATGAACCAGAAGACCTTGTTCAAACCACACTTACTACCATCGTGACCCTGAGCAAGACACTTAACCCTGAGTGTCTCACGGGGGGGGACTGTCTGGGTGTGGATATGCAAATTAGTTCCCACGAGATCAAGATAACTTCCCCCTCAAACCCCGTTCAATGGAATTGGGGTCATCATACCCAGCAAATGGAGCATTTTCAGAAGAGTTGCAGTGTTAGGTTCAGCTCATGGGTTCATGCAGGGTCAGGTAAACCATTTCAACATAGTCATAAAGAATTTATGAAAAAACATGGCTAGTAATTAAATTCACTTTGTTGCCTTTCCAATCTGCACAATTGTCTAGGCGTTGTCAGTGAATTGCTAGTCCTCCTTCACATTCCCTTTCACATCTATCACATCACAGGTGTGTTGGTGCCTTTGCTGGCTTTATTACTTAAGACCTCAACCCCTTTCACTTGAGAAGAGCCATTATGTAATAAAGGGCATTTTCAAATCTAGTAGCACAGCCCACGGATGGCAAAAGTTTTTATATTACCTCTCTGAAACCTATTATTCCAGGTCACACAACTTTAATGACTGGAAGGTATAAATAATCTTTATCTTGAATAAAGTTTAATGTGATGTGTCACATCAGTCACCACTGTAGAGCCAGAAGAGGTTGACACCAGCTGAGCTACAGTCTTTACAACAGTAACTATTTATTTTTGTAAAGCCCAAAATCACAAGCAGTGTGTGTCTCAGTGGACTTAACACTACAGATGACTCCACTCATACTTATGTCTTTGGAAACAAGGAACAACTCCCTAGCAAACTCACATGGAGGAAAAAAAAGGAAGAGACCTTGGGAAGGAGTGATTCAGAGAGAGACCCCCTTCCAGCAGAGTGCAGTGGGCACCACTGCAGGGTTACTGTACACTGGGTCAACAAGAGTCATAAGAGTAAAAAGTCCAATTGTCCGTGCCGATGATACTCAAGAGTCTGTTTTTGGATCGGTGGGACCCGGGCCGTGGTGGGACCAGCAGTCCATGTCCACACCTGCACCTCTCTGGTGGTCTCTTCATTGGAGACTGGAGGTGGTCTGGACGCTCGGAGAGAAGTAACAGAAACAGCGGCGGACGGTGGCATTGTGTAAGATGAATACCTGTCAGTGTGTCTGTCTTTAAGTAGGTGGTAGTAGCTTAGTAGGCAACACACTTGCCCATGAACCTAGGTTCAAATCACACTTACTACCATTGTGTCCCTGAGCAAGACATTTAACCCTGTCTCCAGGGTTAAGTGTCTCCAGGGGGGGACTGTCCCTGTTACTACTGATTGTAAGTCGCTCTGGATAAAGCCGTCTGATAAATGCTGTAAATGGAAAGTAAGTGAAACATGCTTTTTTTCCCTTATGTCGTCCCTCCCAGGTGCGTAATGAGATGGAGACTCTGGTGCGTGAGAAAGGGGTCAACTCATTCCAGATGTTCATGGCTTACAAGGACACCCTGATGCTGCGTGACTCTGAGCTCTACCAGGCCCTGCAGACCTGCAAGGACATTGGCGCTATCCCACGCATTCACGCTGAAAATGGAGAGCTGGTGACTGAGGTAACAATCTCAAACACACACACATGCTCGCACACATTGCCGTTATGGGTCACCACAGCGGATGAACCAGTTTGGTTGTCTACATAAGTGACCTGGCAAGTTTGATGCCGTATGACCTTCCTGACGCAGCCCTCCCCATTTACCCGGGCTTGGGCCGGAACCAATAAATACGCTGTCACCTGCATCCGTAGTGTCTGGCTCACACACACATAGGCAATGCATATATGTGCAAAGGGTAATCTTACGTGCTTTATAAATGTACAACTGTCTTCTTATCCCGACCAGAAAGTATTGAGGGGGGGCCCTGAGTGGTGGCCTAGCGGTTAAGGAAGCGGCCCCGTAATCAGAAGGTTGCTGGTTCGAATCCCGATCTGCCAACGTACCACTGAGGTGCCACTGAGCAAAGCACCGTCCCCACACACTGCTCCCCGGGCGCCTGTCATGGCTGCCCACTGCTCACTCAGGGTGATGGGTTAAATGCAGAGGACAAATTTTACTGTGTGCACTGTGTGCTGTGCTGCTGTGTATCATGTGTGACAATCACTTCACTTTCATTGCTCTTTACTGGAAATTCATGGTCTCATTTGCAAATTGTGCTAAACTTAACGTCAATTTGAAGAGAGCTGGTTTGAGTCACTTATCATGTGTCTTGTGGAGTTGCAAACTTAAATTTAAGGCTTCCGAACCAGAATCTAGTAGAGCTTCTAACATATCCTATCAAGCCCTGTTTTGTGTTTCACCATAGTGGTGAATTTCTTGTATAATATTCAAGGGTTGGATCCTTAAAAACCTTTATTCTCTTATTGTCTGCATTCTCTTTATTCTCTCTACACACATACACAGGCATGGGAATACGAAAAATGCTTAAATATTTTGTAAATACAACATTTTATTAAACAGATTACTGAATCTACACAAACACAATAACACATATACACACGCATATACACACCCTTTTGTATGCAAAATTAGGTCAGGCATAGACAAAGAGGCAAACATGCACTTTCAGGCTGGCATGTATGGTGTGTGTGACCCTGTGACCCTGTCACTTTAGAGAATATACCCCATAATCCCCTTGGTTTTCCCCACATTCTGAACACCAATCTGGTATTAGTGTTAATACCACACTGTGTACACATACTATATTGATATACACAGTCTTGCACACTAACAGAAGGTGAAAACAGAGCTCTGAACGCACCTATAAAAATGCATCAAAATACAGCAAATTTATTTCTCCACCACTCTCCAACCTTGACCCAACGTCATCGTCATTATTGTTTGCTTTGTCACTGAAACAGTTCATTTAGTCACTTGCGCTTCTGCTTTGCTCATCATTGCATTTGCTTGCTTTTTGTTTGTGTGTATTTCAGGGGGCGAGGGAGGCTCTGGATTTGGGCATCAGTGGACCAGAGGGAATAGAAATCAGCCGACCAGAAGAGGTGAGCATTGATGTAAACGTGTGTGTATGTGTGTCTGTTATTGACATTTTACTGGTATTTCACCAGTGAAAACAAAATAATCAATGATATTAAACTGAACATACAGGTTTAGGTCACTGGCAAGAATATTTATTTGTAATATTTATTGAATTCTGATTCAATAAATAATAAATCATGCTCTATTTTTTTAGCTTGAAGCAGAGGCCACACATCGAGCTATTACTGTTGCTAACAGAGTAAGTACACTGGTGTACATGTGTGTGTGTGTGTTTGTGTCTGTTGTACCAGTGGTCTGTGTGTGAGAGTCACCATGTGTGTTTATGTGTTAGCATCCAGTCAGATACAGTCTTTTCTTTCAGTTTTTAATGTACTTTTTCTATTTAACAGGCTCACTGCCCAGTGTACCTAGTGAACGTGTCCAGTATGTCAGCCGGAGACGTGATTGCTGCTGCTAAAATGCAAGGTGCACATCTGCATTTCTACACTCTATACATTTGGAGAAAAAATATTACAAAAGCCATCACATCACATGCGTTCAGAATACTAAAATAAATATAAAAACAGTATTGAAATATCTTCTATTAAATGTGCTTGTGCTGTATATAATATATATGTGTGTGTGTGTGTGTGTGTGAGCAGGTAAGGTGGTCCATGCTGAGACAACATTAGCCCACTCTGTGCTGAATGGGCTGCATTATTACCATCAGGACTGGGCACATGCTGCAGCCCACGTAATGGCCCCGCCGCTCCGCCTTGACCCGAACACTCCCAACTACCTCATGGGCCTGCTGGGCAAGTACGAACCCTACCTGTTTTTTTTTGTATTCCCAGTGTGAGTTTTTCAAGGGTGGAAAGAGTTCAGAAAAATTGTACTTACGTAAAGGTACTTTACTGCAGTTACTGGGGCAGTGGTGGCCTAGAGGTTAATCAGAAGGTTGCCGGCTCGAATCCCACTGGTGCCACTAAGTAAAGCACCGTCCCCACACACTGCTCCCCGGGCGCCTGTCACCAAGGGTGATGGTTAAAAGCAGAGGACACATTTCGTTGTGTCACCGTGTGCTGTGCTGCAGTGTTTCACAATGACAATCACTTCACTTTCACAAAGCACTCTTGTACAAGTAACCCCTTAGCAAAATAATGTATTGAAATGCTTGAAAAAGGTTCATTTGTAGTCAGTAAGAAATTGTGGAACAGATTACTTACTTTATTTTCTACTCAATTACAGTTCAAACTTCTTTAAAATATACTCAGTACTAGTAGTGAGCAGCACTTCCTGATGCTTTTTTTCCCCTCTCAGTGACACTGTCAACGTGGTGACGTCTGACCATCGGCCCTTCAGCACCAAGCAGAAGGCCATGGGCAAAGACGACTTCACCAAGATCCCTCACGGTGTGGCAGGCGTGCAGGACCGAATGAGTGTCATCTGGGAGAGAGGAGTGGTACGATTAATTGAAGCCTGTTCTGATGTGCAAAGGGTCAGTGGGTCTTCTGTGTTTTTAACGGTGTTCTCCATCAGGTGGGAGGAAAAATGGACGAGAATCGGTTTGTGGCGGTGACCAGCTCCAATGCTGCCAAGATCTACAACCTCTATCCTCGCAAGGGCAGGATTATTCCAGGAGCAGACGCTGATGTTGTGGTGTGGGACCCAGACGCAACCAGGTAACCCAGGTTCAGATGTTCCTTCAGCTCCCTTGCCCATACAGAGTCGTTCTAACTGCTGTCCCCTGACTGCAGGGTCATCTCTGTGGGCACACAGGTGCAGGGAGGAGACTTTAACCTGTACGAGAACCTGCGTTGCCATGGCGTCCCCCTGGTGACCATCAGCCGCGGGCGCTTGGTGTGTGAAAACGGTGTCTTCATGTGTGCTGAAGGCTCTGGAAAGTTCTACCCTCTTCGCACCTTCCCAGACTTCCTCTACAAGAAGATGGTCCAGAGAGAGAAGGTATTTTTACTGTCACTATGAAGCATACCGACACTATGAAGCATAAAACCAATCAGAAAGCAATTTATAATTGCATGTCATAATTTCAGGAGTAATTTATGTGTGCTGACCAAATCTAGGTTTAATACAGAAAATAATCTTGCAAAACTGATGGGCTTCAAAATATTGTATTTGGTGAAACTATTATTCCATTTTGCATCTAGATGTGTTAGGGCTGTAGGTGCACATTCTTAATTTAGTTTCTCCTCAGTGTCAGACACTAAGGGGTGTGGAGAGAGCGCCCTACTCTGGGGATGTAGCCATGGTAACAAACTCTAGTAAGAAGGAGACTTGCCAGTCTGACGGAGACCTTCCAGGCCGCACCGTCACCCGCCATGGAGGCGTGAGAGACCTGCACGAGTCCAGCTTTAGTCTGTCAGGTATGTGCCTCTTCTTTTTATGACATAAATCATAGTAAATATTATGTCACTTGTATGTTGCATGCACCATTCAACCAAAGATTTACTGTATATGATCTTTGATTATTGTATTGTATATTGATATTGTAGCATTTATTTTCAAATAGAATAGATTCAACCCAATTTGATGTCACAATATCATGGTCTGTATACTGTGTACAAAATGTAAGAATGTAGTTTATGATGAGAAAATAAGAGTAATTGCAGACGATTATTCACAAGATATGTGTGATATGAATTGCATTGGTCAGGTTTGAAAGCTCTTTAAATTTGTATGCGCGAATAAACAGAATCATGCAAATTAGTGCTATTGCCAGCAAGGAGTATAAATAACATTTTAAAAGATTTATATAATTCCCCTCCAACTGTTAGAAAACAAGCATGTGACTTCAATGATTTGCTTGATGCTGTTCAGAGGAAACAAGCACCTAACTTGTGATTGTTGACCTCTTCCAGGCGCCCAGGTGGACGATCACGTCCCCAAGAGGTCCTCAGCCCGGATTCTGGCGCCCCCTGGCGGCCGCTCCAGTGGCATTTGGTAGTCGAGAGGACGACACAAGAGTCACTACTGTTTCCACTGTGCAAGCTCATGATCCTTTACATTAACGACCAAGCAAGTAACGACCAAGAAGACTCGGTCTTCCCAAGGCAACTCCACACAGTAACTCCTAATTAAGTCGAGCCGAAGTTCATTTTGTTTTTTTTGCAAATGACTTGACTCGGCGACAGATTGCATGCTAAAAAACTAAACAAGTGACGTTAAGGTTTAATTTATGCCTTAAACAATAATCCCAATGAGAAAATAAAAAACCTCAAAAGGATCAGATTTTTGCAGGTGTTGTTCACAGCATTGCCAAAAACTGCCAAGAACATCTGGACATAGTGGAACAGTACAGTTTTAAATTGACTCGTTATACATCAACGTTAAAAGGCCTAACTAGACAAAATAGAAGGGAACCCCCCAAAAAACAACAAAAAAACACACACACACCTTATTTCCTTTACACATACAAGCACACACCCACGTTCAACACTGCTGCACAGTAGATGTAGAATAGTCATGATGCAATGTGCTTTCTGCCATGGTGTTTATGTCAGTTTTGCAATTAGAACATTTAAAACCCTGTCGAGATATATTTGTGTTCCCGTTACTGTAACCTACCAAACTCTCCGCGCTGATGTGGACCAAGCTGGATATGACGTCCAAATTACACTCTTTGACAGCTAGTTGGAAATTTAAGGCAAGGCGGCCTGAACACATTTTTATGAAATTCTGCATTTTTGCGCTGTCATGTCGATATTGAAACACCACTGAGACATTTTGAAGATCATCGCTTGTTTATGGGCCGCTAATTTGGTTTGAGCTTTAGATCCTTTTTTTGGAATCCGATTCATATAGTAGCAGTCATGTCCAGACCTTCATTTCAGTGCCTCCAGCGCCTTATGTCCGCGTGTGGCCGCAGCCCTAACGACTTATACTTATCATTAACCGGTGTCAACCTTTGTACTTTTACTTAGCACTTGAAGATCAAACGATATATACATATAATATATAGGGTTTTTAATTACATATTTTTAAAACAGTTTTCCTTTTAATATTTTTGTAACGCGTGTGGTGATGAAATCCAGCTGCTGCTTTGACATCATTTGGGCGGTTTTACCTGGGGCGAGGTTTCATGTTGCTTGTTTAAAGGTAGAGGGGTTCAGAAGCACGTTCATGAATGCATGTTACAGAAGCGCACAGTCTTTAATATATATAATAAAAGAAAATACACTTTTGTAACCATGTGCATTTAGCAACTGGCCTGCGCATCTCAACACAATGCAAGAACAAGATCTTTTTTCCGACACAAAATAAACACACTTAATATTTCATGCGTTATGAGGCGTTGGAAAGGGCAAAAATGACGCGCCATTCGAGAAAGCTGTTATTTAGTCGCGTTGTAATAGCAGCACAGATGTATGTGTTCAACGTCACTGTGAAAAGAGGTTCAAACGTAAAACAGGCTAAATCAGAATGTGTGCGCTGTGGAGGAGGTCAACTAATAAAAACCTTCATGTGTGCTGACCAAATCACAGCAACACCTTAACTTTTCAGCCCCGGCCTTAACGGCGAGGAACACGAACGCTCTCCCCTGTAATAATGCCTTCTTTAAACCGCCATTGAAATATCCCTCGTGACGGTCTTTTAGTTTGTCTGTAGAAGAGCAGGCAATAAAAGCTGTCCCCGTCCCCAGAAGGAGACAACTGCAGCACAAACCTCAGAACAACGTCACCCAAATAGACGTCTGGCAACGCGCTAGTTTGGGGTCGATTCCAAGGCAAAAATGATTCTGAACGGGCTAAGGTCCATTTATGAGTGTCTTCTTTGTTTAATGCAGTTCGGATACCTGCAGTTTGACTCCAAAGCTAGAAAGCTGGTAGCTGATTGAACCACGCGGTTTCAACGTCATGCATTCACAATATTCTCCTTTCCGCCTTTTTTTGTGTATTTATCATTCCGACGCCATGCATCATATGGACAAGACAGTGTTATTTTGGTGCTGATTTTAAAGTATTTTGATTCCTGTTGGTTTCTTGTTTTTTTTTTGAAGGTTAAATGTTGATTTTTTTTTGCAAAGGCACTTTGTGGAATGGTTTGTGATTGTATGTGTTGGTATAGACTTGTGCTGAAAGGTGAAGTTACAGTAATGACTTGTTTCTTATTCACATGAATGAATGCAAAAATAAATCACCAACAAAAATGTTTAAAACAAGTGCTTGTTGACTGTTTATTACACATTGTGCATGATGATTTTGGGTTTTGTTTGTTTAATCCCATGTTTAATGACAATTTAGAATTTTAATTTTGTTGCCAGTATGCAGTGCCGTATCGGTTTTTCTGTCTGGCTTGCAAAAACTTAGACCAAGAACGAACTGTTACGGAGGCATGAATGATTTTAACGTGGTGGCGCAGTAGTTGGCGGGAACAGGTGAACTCAACACAATTCGAACCCGATTCATATCAGGGGTCAGGGGTCGACCGTCTGGCCTCCCGTCTGGTGCCGTGCACTTTGCCGCACGCTCGAAGCCCGAACGATCCCCGCGTACGACGCGCGTCGCTTCTCCAGCGGCCGCGCATGCGCACATGCCCGTCCGCGCCGAGCCTCCGTCGGCGGCGGCGGGGGGGGGGCGACCTGCCGTGCGCGCTACCGCAGTACGGAACGGCGCTCACGCGAGCAACGGGAGCAGCGGGGGAGTCCGGATTTCTGCAGCGAGAGACGAACCGACAGTGAGCACTGCTCTCCATTTGTTCATAGGTTATTATGGTGGTTATTATTTATTGTTGGGAATATTGTTGGGTTTGCTGCGCATTTAAGGGGCGGCTCTGTCCCGGTCTGTGTGCTGGCTGTTGCCCCGGTTACGTGCGGCGACCGGAGCCGCTGTCAGTGGCGCCGCTGTCACGGGCCTCCAGGAGGGGTCGGGTCGGCCGGACTGCGCCGTCCCCCTCGTCAGCGGTGCGCTACCTGCTGATGACCGACCGCAGACAAGACCTTCCCGCGCCACCTAATGTCCACAGACCGACTCGGTTTCTCGCCGCGTCGAGCGCTGGTAGCCTGTTAGCCTAGCTAGCTTAGCCACGAGCGCCGCGAGCCCTCGTCGCCATGGAGCTGGCTCAGTGTTGCCATTTCGCACTGATCCGAGGTCAGTTGGGCCCTATCGGCCCTGATAGGAGGGTCGGAGCTGGGCCCGGGAACACAGGTCCTGGTTCAGTGCTGAGGGACAGACTCTACCAGAAGCTGTCCCCATCATCCCCGCACAGAGATGAGCTCAGACGGCCGCCACTCCACGGGGACTGGAGCGCCTGAAATATCGTGTATGATCATAGTTGGTTTATGCTACATTTATGCAACAGAACTCAACTGAATTACGTTTTAAGCCTCTATTTATTTAGCGCGTTGTTACAATGCTTCTTCACTGTGCAGTTGGGCTGCAGCAGAGCACGTTTCGTTGCCAGAAGGAGAATTTAGGTGAACGCGGTGGATTCCGACGGGGGGTGGCTTTCAGAAAATGACTAAAATAATATTAATAAAGGCACGTTGTGATGTCTATTCACGTTATTTCGGGGGGCCCACCACACCCCCCAATGTGCCAGACTGGTGAATTGTGCGGCAGTATCAGCATGGCCGGCTCTGCCCATGTGATAATCAGTTTTACACCGGATCATGCATAAATGTACTAATAGTTCGGAATGTGTGCATAAATAAATAAAACCCAGAATTATTATTGATATTAATTGGTGCAAGGTTGAGATGAACTCAAAATATGCTCGCTCATTTTGCCTTTGTTTTTGTTGGTTGTTTTTTCGTTCAAAGTTTATTTATGTGATGCCGATCAGTGGCATTAATTATTAATGCAATTAGGGTCAAGACAAAAAATGAGAAACACTCAAAGCCTTTCTGATATGCTGGCGAAAAAGAATCGGGAGTGCATGAGATGCGGCTGCAAAAGACCCAGACCTAGACAGTGCATACTACATGAATAACATAATAATGACATAAATGCAACGTTGCTCGACAGATTGCAGCATAAACTTTAATCAAGGTTTTCTTGTGTAACGTTCCTGGAGAGTGAAGTTTTTTTTTTCTTAATGTGTTGTGAGCTGGTCGGTTTGATGGTTTGTATATACAGTCACGCTATGTGATGGATTAGATTGTTTTATGGCCTCGGTTAGCCAGTTTATGAAGTGGTCATGCTGACTCTTGCACTCTCTTTATCACCACAATCTCCCGCTCTCTCTACACACACACACACACAAAGTGCAGCCCTCTTTTCTACTCCAGCTGTGATTGGATGAAAAAGCCTTGCTTTTGAGCACCACGCACCGTGTCGTGCCCCGTGTAAGGTTTAGGCTTTCGTTCGTTCGGACGCGCATGGCCACAGTGCCTCTGTTTCCCACGGACCACAGGTTTCCACTTTCTCTCTGTTCACTCGCTGCCTTGTGCTGTGTGTTTTATTGCACAGATTAGTACTGTTATCAGTGGGAGTGTCTGTAAAAAAATATTGCTGACCTCTAACACCTGGTCATGGAGGACTCATGTGATACAGCTATAATGACCTATAATGATATTGTGATGTTAAACTCACACATCTTTTATGAATCATATTTTATCATTTCTAGTTAAGGAATATTGCATCTTTTATAATGTTATTGGACTTTACCCTTAATGATGTTTTGCAGATGGTACCATTTCTATGGGACTGTTAGCCAGGCTGAGCCGACTTGCTACTCAGGTCAGGTTCTGACTTGAGATTGAGACTTGAATGATGACAAAAGTGACTAGTTAAGTTGATTCAGCAACTTTTTTTTTTTAGTTGTGTGACCTACTCCGCTACTCACACCCACAAAAAATATGAAAACCACCCTACCATACACTTTTCGGACCCAATCAGTTGATAATTTACGTGCAGTTACTTCAGTAATAAAGCGTACTTCCTGACTATTAAAGGCGGAGCTGTCTATGGTGCTGATCCATTGGTGGTATGGCGTTGTAATTCATATCTTGATTATACAGTATGTATTAGAAACAGTTCTGTTCATGTTAACTGTTGACGTTCTGTTCAACTGTTCGTGAGTGCTGTAGATAGTCATTTAGTAATTCCAAATAAAATCGGCCTAACTAAATCACTCAGGGGTCAACCTATACCTCATATGGCTCACACACTGGCACCATATATAGAGTTGAAGAGTGTTCTTCTGTTTTTGCAGATGTCTGCTCGATATACATTGTGACGCATAACTTGTCGCGCCTCACAATATGCCATTTGTTTCATTTGTCATTATTTTAAAGAAGGAATGTGGCTTCACTCACAGCGGTATAATACTGAAAATGCTCATATTGAACTAGCAAGTGTTGAGAAGGTCCCCCTGTACTGCTGCCAAATTTCAATCGTCACCTTGTCCCTAGCTGGCGGGTAAAATGTAAAGTCCATCACACCCTCATTACACAGTAGGCAGGACGTTATTACAGCTCATGTTGGTCTGTGTCCATCTCCAGTCCACGCACACGACCGCAGTCAATTTTCTACTAATCCCCCTCCTTCCACTCATTGTTCCCGCATCCCTTCGTCTTTTCTCGTCTGGACTCCTTCGTTGTTTGGTATGCATGCAGACACTAGTTCTGTCTGTATTTGGGAGTACAGTAGAGTAGGGTGGAATGCGCTAGGCTGGGAGAGTACGTCATCTCTGCATCTGAGATGACTGTGTGTGTGTGTGTGTGTTATGTGAAGACTGATTATGCTTGGAGAAATTCTCCAGATTCCTTTGGTTTAAAAAAAGAAATATAGTAAAAATCACACACAGTATGTTTCTCATCCCAACAAAACACAGGCTCACACACACGCACGCAAATTTAAAAGGCTTATCATCACACAAAGAAAACTTGTTTACTTTACGCTTTTATCCAAAGCGACGTACAAGAGGAAGACACCAGCAATTCTCATTCGGTTTCTATAGATTTTGAGTTGCAAAACTAAGAGCCCTGATAAGGTCTAACTTGTCAAGAATAGAACATGCTTGTTAAGTGCTAGACTAATTTGTTAAGTGCTAGACTAATTTTTTTTTTGTGAGTGTAAGTGTGTGTGCATGTGTGCATGTGTGCATGTGCGATCCGCCAAAGTGCCACTGAGGTGCCACTGAGCAAAAGCACCGTCCCCACACACTGCTCCCCGGCGCCCACTGCTCACTCAGGGTGATGGTTAAAAGCAGAGGACACAATTCGTTGTGTCACCGTGTGCTGCGCTGCTGTGTATCAGAATGACAATCACTTCACTTTCACTTTCATATCCTCTCTAGAACAGTTTAAACTCCGGATCTCAAGGTGGGAGAGAGTGGGTGGGTTTCTATGTAGTCGCTGGGCGTGGTCCGCCTACGGATGCCGTTGCTATGCTATTACTGGGTCACCTATTTAAACTCAGCAAAGTTCTTTTAAATTGCTGCCTCATTTGTACTCGCACAGCGCTTCCCTGCTCTCTCTTTCTCCGCTCCCTCACACCTCTCTCTCACACACACACACACACACACACACACACATACACACATACAGTTTATCTAGTGGTCTGCGTTGTCGAGCCAGTCATGTAGAAACATGCAGCAGCACCGACGGTCACAAACCCAGTCTATGGTGGCATCACATAAATGCAGAGCGTGGCTCGTTGTCCTCAGTAATAGGCACGTTTAAAAAGATGGTGCAAAAACACGGCAGTGACACATCGGATGAACTGGAAGGCGGGGAGGGAAGACAAGACCAATGTTTGGGAGCTGTGAGTGCTGGCAAGAGGATGTTGTAATAGTGTAGTCTGTGTTTGTAATTAAAAAATAAATGATTTCAATAAGTAAATTAGGATTAGAATGAATCTTATGAATGAAAAATATGGTTATTCAGTAGCAATTACAATGATCAAGTCGTTGTACTCTCTTGGTGATATTTTGTGTTTTGTGTAAGCAACAGAGATGTTTACAGCGACGTGGCCGCACGAAAGAAGGTGGAACTGTACCTGTCAAAGTTTGACCGTCCACATTCTGCGAGTGTTCTAGGTCACATGACAGAAGGTCATCAGGTCAGGTCTAGAGTGACATGTAAGGGGTCATCAGACCTTTATCTCAGATCAGGCAGCTTTAACAGTCTCGGGAAGCTGCACTGTTGTACTGCGTTTGTGCGTGTTTGCGTTAGGGGTCACCATGACATGCGCTCCTGTTCGGTGTCCTCCGGGTCCGGCCAGGACGAGGGGTCGGTCATTCCTTTCCGAAGACGTAAAAACAGGTAAACCGGAGAGAGAGAGAGAGAGAGAGCGATAAGAGAGGGAAAGACTGGACGAACAGGGTTTTGTTTGTGTGTTATTGGCTGCTGAGACCAGTCTCATGTTTAAAGCCCCTGACTCCAGCCAGTCTGACAGCACACAGACCAACGACTGTTTCTACGTTAGTATTTTTAGCCGGAGCCTTATTCCTCTCTCGTTTAGCGCGGTTTAATCCCCTATAATCATTAGTGTTGGTGGCTAACTTCCTCTGGTTATGTAATCTGCACCGTTGGATTAGTTCTCCGTGGCCCTGTGTTTGTTGTGTCCGCTGGTGTGTGTCCTTCTTAATACGTCGACCTTCTGGGTATTTGTGACATTTCCAATAATGTAAGTTGAAGTTTATGTCCATCTTATGTATTTAAACGTTTGACCTTTAAGGACTTGCTGGCGTGGTACTTTTCAGTGTGTGTGTGTGTGTGTGTGTGCAGTCGTGGCCAAAAGTTTTAGATCTTTTTGTCAGTTGTTTCTGTGGTGTATTGTAGCATAATTATAAGCATTTTATGAGCTTCAAAGTCTTTTATTGACTTTAAGGACATCAAGTTTAAAGATTCAGGCCTCTGAATTCGCCCTGATTTGCTGTCACTCAACTTCTGGTCCAAATTCTGACTGATGGCGACCCATTCCTTCATAATCAGTGCCTGGAGAATATGTGGGTTTTTGTTTGTCAACCCGCCTCCACCAGTCTTCTTCACAACACCTGAACCTCTCTCCTTGAAGTTTTTGATGATCTGATAAATGGTCGATTTAGGTGCCATCTTAGTAGCAGCAATATTCTTGCCTGTGTAGAACTTTTTATGCAACACAATGACGACTGCACGTGTTTCCTTTTAACAGCTATATCTAACATACCACTGCACTGCCTAATGATAGTGGTGATATGGTGTGGTGTCGCGTTAAGTCTTCTGTTGAAGCGATAAAAATGATTCATTCGGATGTAGAAATCGTAGAAATTGTGCCTTGTAGTCAGTCGGCTTTTTGCAACACCCATCTTGTCCTGATCTGACCCAGAAGTGGACACTTTCATGGAATATATCATCCTGCTAACTGTCGTAGTTTGTACTGAATCATGCAGAGAATGTGGCTAACATTCTCTACTGTACTGACATTTGCATTTTTGACTGTGTTTGTAAATGTAAAGTATAACAATAACTTGTTATTGGTCAATGTTATAATACGTTACTGATGTTTATGCTTTGCGTACTTTCCTCTCAGTCAGTATTATGTTCTGCCAACTAAATATTAATCATTTTAAGTATTTTACGCTTCCTCCGCTGAGGCATCATGTTCAACAATGACAAGATGTTTTAGGATTGCAGTCTTGTTACTCCTCCTCCATTAAAATGTACAGCCCTCGCAAGACAGTAAATGGCGATTAACCTGGTCTAGCGTCCTTAAAAACTGATCATTTCCTTTTCTCTCTCCCTCTGCAGCTGGGGGATGGCGGTGAATGTGTACTCCACGTCCATGACCATTGAGAACCTCAGCAGACATGACATGCTGGCCTGGGTCAACGATTCTCTGCAGCTCACCTACACCAAGATAGAGCAGCTATGCTCAGGTTAGTCCAGAAAACCCATTCATAGCAGCACAGGCACCACGTACAGGTTAGTTCAGCACTGGCAGCCCCTGGAGACCCCAGCAGTGCTACAGATTAAAGTCAGTTTACAGAGTCATGCTTAACCCCTTGGCCCATGTGTGTGATGCCGTTTCCCAGTTCTCCCGGTTCACTTCACTCTATCCTTGAATCCCTCATTTTATCTTATTTTTTAAACGTATTGTGCAGGAGCTGCATATTGTCAGTTCATGGACATGCTGTTCCCTGGCTGTATCCTGCTGAAGAAGGTGAAGTTCCAGGCTCGGCTCGAGCACGAGTACATCCACAACTTCAAAGTGCTGCAGGCAGCCTTCAAGCGCATGAACGTGGACAAGGTGAGCTCCTCTCTTCCCAGCTGATTCGAGTCCATCGAGCCCATGCACCAGCGTTTACCCGTCTGCTGTTAATAACCAGGGCGGGACCTGGCAGGCACAAAAGCAACTCACAGTGGTATTTCGAGACTGGGCGGGCCTCACTTTGCTGGTTAGCATGCTAACTTATCTCTGCTAAAATATATTTGTTAACATACACAGTAAAAAAATATAAAAAAAATAAAGAGTTGATTTTTTTCACATAACATTTGGTCCTGCTCAAAATTAGAGTAAAATTTACTCTATGGCCAGTGTTGCCAGAGTTAATTCCACTCAGTTTAGTGTCACTAATCCACCCTGCTTTCAACCATGCTGTCAGAGTTGGTTTACTCTCCGTAGACTCGTAAATACTCTCACTTGGTTAAAATAGGTTTACTCCATTTTTTACTGTGTAATGTCAAAATGGTTGTTTCTACATATTGCAATAGGTATTTAGGAAAAAATAGGCAAACCTCTTTCAGGTTTGGCACCTTTGAAGACACTGACAGTAATAATCAAGAGTTTAAAAAAGTATCGTAGGTCTAAAATCCCTTGTGTAGTAAACAGCACATAATCAGAATGAATGAAAGCACATTCTCTTCCTGAAAAACATTCACTTGACAGTGTGGGAAGGCTGAAAAAAGCAGGGAGTGATTTTGAACATACTCTCCCTGTGTGCTTTGCCGTCTGTATTTTCCCTCCAGTACCAGTCTATATTTCTGTTAAAATCTCAACTTACCAGAATTAAACTATATTTACCCTTCAAGTTTAAGGAAGACACCTGTGCTGCCGTGTGAACACACACTGAAAAAAACGCTGTCTCAACTTTAAAAAAATTGAAGTAATCTGTCACATTTAATATTTTAGCTTTAACGCTATGTAAATAACCAAACTAACCTCAGTAAAAAATTAAAAGTCAAGTGAAATGTAAAGTAAAAAAAAAATACCCATAAGCATAAATTAGAAAGTTTAGAAAGAGCTAAATCAGAAAGAGCAAACTAATATTTTTTTGACTACTGTAATGAGAAAAAACACATTAAACAGACGACAGCTACAGTCCTTTTTTCAGTGCACTGTAACACATGATTCCCTTTTTTGATCTCCCTGCTGTGCGTTGCACCATTTAGTCCCGAAGGTTTCCTTTCTGCTGTGTGGGTTATTTTATATTAAAGCTCTACTTGACTTGAGATTTTAAAAACCATGCGTAGTTGGCGGACCGGTTGCGTCTCTGCAATAACCCTTGAACATCCCACTGCCATGTTGGCGTCACATTTTAGTATATATCACAATACCACTTACTGATTGGAGGCCTGTTTTTATGAATGCCTGGATATTTTTTTTCACTGGTCTCTATAGCTTTTACATTTGCATTTATAGCATTTACCAGACGCCCTTATCGAGAGTGACTTACAATCAGTAGTTACAGGGACAGTCCCCCCCTGGAGCAACTCAGGGTTAAGTGTCTTGCTCAGGGACACAATGGTAGTAAGTGGGATTTGACCTAGGTATTCTGGTTCACAGGCAAGTGTGTTACCCACTAGGCTCCTTTTTTTTTTTTTTTTTTTACTACCACCCTGCTTTTAATTGTCTGGCCATTATCTGGGTCACATGGCTACCGATAAAATAAAAGACCACACCCTGTGTGCTTGTTGTTTTTTTAAGAAACCATGATGAAGAACAGCATACGTTAATGTGTTTTTTCTTCTAATGTGTTTTATCTACTATATGTTCTTTCCCACTTTGATGGAGACAAATTCTAAATAATACTTCTATTTTTGAAAGTGTTCCTTTCTGCCACATCCTCTGTCAATGTTTTGATGTTTGCAACTGTTCAACAAAAGTTGCAACAGCGAACAGAGACAAACAGGGCAGCTTTATACAATCTTTATACAGGTGAGGACAATCAGGATGAACACAGCACGAAATGAAACTCCGTGCCGAATCCCGGACCTGGAGTTGCCCCTTCCGGACAGGATCATGACAGTTACATTAGAACTGTTTTAGATATTGGCTAATATCTTATGTTACTTGTAACTGTGCACGGTCTTAATGTTACTGAGTCATTAATGGCCAACAATTGACATTAGACATGAGATATAATAATAAAACGTATTAGTATACATACACAGTTGCATATATATAGTATATACATTTAGGGCACTATTTTCAAACTTTATGCATGAGGAATACAGACTAACTACACAACTGTTAATTTCCATGTGTTTCTTTTCTTGTAGATAATTCCAGTGGAGAAGCTTGTTAAAGGGAAGTTCCAGGACAACTTTGAGTTTGTCCAATGGTTCAAGAAGTTCTTTGACGCAAATTATGATGGCAAAGACTACGAACCCCAGCTTGCCCGACAGGGTCAAGATGTCACGCCACCACCCTTTCCAGGTGAACTCACTTTCTACAAACCCAAGAAACCCCCTGCGGGCCCAGGTAGCAGCACACTACTGGCCTGCATGTGTGTGTTATGTGTGTTTGCACAGCTGCACTGCATTCTCTTTGTTTGGACTTCTTTTTTGTCCATGGAAGAGTTAAAGTGTGTGAAAGGAGGGAAATCGTTTTTTTTTTCTCTCTTTTCACCCAGTCGCTGCTTGGTATTTGCTGCAAATTATAACCCCCCGCCAGGACACAATTCCTGCCCAACCTTCTGTTGCCTTAAAGGAATTCTGTTCCTACTGGCTCATACAGGCATGGCTTTTGCGCTTCTGCCTTATTGGTGCAACAAAGAGGTATACTTATAATAAAATAAGAAAAAAAATCCCTATCTAGGCCGTCTATCACCAAAATAAAGATGGATGTTTTGGTAACAGACAGCTGGAGAACAGCCGTATAATGTATGAATATCAATATGAAATGACTGTGTGTGTGCAGGGGTGGGGCAGTTTATCAGCCAAATAGTGTCAATTTTCAGTCATAGCATTGTTATGTATGATTTCTGGTTTCTGTTACATGCTAAACAAAACCCAATCTAGAGATGTATTGCAGCTACTGCTATTGCAACTTCAGTGCTGTATCTTCCATGTTCTTGCAACTTGGTGTTTGCTAGTGGTAATTTGCTAGGGTATGAGACATGCAAAGTATAAAAACCTGTGATAACTGGGGGGTGGATGTGTGCAATGATCTGGTGTAGGGCCACAGCGGACGTCGCCGACAGCTCCCAAAACCATGCCCACCCCCCAGCGGACTCACAACACCACTGTGGCTGCTGCCATCAGACGGAACCCAGTGGTTGCAAGGAATGGAGGCGGGGATGCGGAGATCATGGAACTGAATCAGCAGGTGAGGAAGGAGGGCACTGTTAACATTCATCCTAACATCCGTGTTAAAAAAACGTCCAAACCCAACCCAAACCCAGACATTAGCTCTTTAGTTATTCATTTGCACAATTTACAGGGTTCCTACGGTCATAAAAATCCAGGAAGAGTCATGGAATTTGAAGAAAATTGAAAAGTTCCCTTCCAAAAGTTTTGGAATACGAAATAAGCATATAAAGTTGTGGAAAAGTCATTGAAATCTGACTGACTCATGAGTGTAAAGTATGAATTACATTTTTACAGTTTAAAACTACCATGTTTAAAACTAGCGCAGGTCTATAGTGTCTTTGCTGGCTTTACGTAGTGAACCACGTCACATGCTACTATGTGCCTTGCTTCCATATTCCAGCAGCTCCCCAGCCGCGTGTCTCCTTTTAAAAATCATGTAAGTTACACCTGATGATCTTCACCGGAACCTGATTGGTCCATTGAACTCGGGCTTGGGCTGCACAAACTTGGAGGAAGAAACACTGTCGTTTAACTTAAGCTTTTCAGGGTTGTTTAACGAGATTTAGTTTAACGATATTTGGGCAAATTTGGTCAAGAAAATTGAAAAGTCATGGAAAAGTCATTTTAAGTTATTTTCTAAAAATGAACCCTGTATTGAGTCTGCTGGATATAAACATGCAGTTAAGTGGGTAGTAATATGCAGTTGAAAGAGACAAATCCTGCTAATACCATTGTGGTCTTTGTCCACATGTTCCGCAATTAGGTCATTAGTCCGTGACTGGAAGTCAGTGTACACGATAGTGTTCATTTTACCAACATTTAAGTTTCCTCCCTCCTCTGCTCTTTGAAGCTAATGGATCTGAAGCTTACGGTAGACGGACTGGAGAAAGAGAGAGATTTCTACTTCAGCAAACTCCGAGACATCGAGCTCATCTGCCAGGAGCATGAGAGCGAAAACAACCCCGTCCTCGCCAAGATTGTCGACATTCTTTACGCCACAGAGGTACGAAAACATGACAATACCCCCCCCAGCTATATACTCAACCGATTTGACCCCACTCCAACTAAAAATAAGTCAGTCCTCTTAAGTTGCACATTCAATAAATAGTCTGATGTATTGATCGATTAATTAAGAAAATACAGTACACAGGACGTGTTTGTGACCTGCTATTTGTGATGTTGAAACCTTGTTCTCCACTCCAGGATGGCTTTGCCCCCCCAGAGGATGAAGAAGTTGACGAGCAGCCACACGATCAGGATGAATACTGAGCTGACTTCCTGCCCCACCCCATCTCTCACCCGTCCCTCATCTCACTCCTACTTTGCACTTCTTTTTCTGGCCCGTTTCTTCATCACTTTACTTCCATACTTCCCAAAAACGAACGAACAACAACAAAAAAAAAACAACACAACCATACAGAGAAGAGTCGGTAGTGTGGGGGGGTCTGAGTGTGTGAGTGTGTGTGTGTGTGCGCGTGCATGTGTGCACTAAATAAATAGGGTGCAGTGGATATGCAGTGAGCCGTAAAGGAGAATGTTTTGCGGCGTGGGAAAGGCTTGCATTGTGCCTGGACTGAGGCGTGCGTCCTCCTGGTGAGGTTGTCTGGTCCGCTTTTAGTTTTGGGGGAATGCTACACAAAGCAGGATCTTTCGGTATCGTGAGCAAAAGTTTCAGTAAGCCTCCGCTCCTTGAAATTAAAAAAAAAAAAACAACACTGGTGCCCAACTCCATGTTTTTATTGAAAGGAAGTGAAATGAAAAAGCACCTCTGCTGATTGTGTAAATGAAGACAGAGAAAAAAAATCCTGCTTTGTATAACTACTCTGCCTTCGGCTGCTGCGGTGGTTGATCTGATAGACAGCCTCCCTTCTGGTGGTTCCTCCCATCCGTAGCCCTCAGCTCTGCTAATTCAAATATCCAACGGCTCAGAGCAGTTTCAGTAGTTCTGACAAAACTGACCAACGCTACGTTTTGTTCCCCACCCTTTTCACTAAAAGGTTTAACCTCTTATTTATTGAAAGGCTGAAGCTAGTTTTGGTTTCTGATCAGATGTTCTGAAGTGTTGTATGCATGTGTGCCACTTGTCACCTGGTTAGAGGAAATCTCACAGCGCAAGTGCTGCTAACGGGTGCGGCTGACAGCTCTGCGGCGCCATCTGTTGCCCACTGTGCGCATCCCACTCAGGCACAGAGAGGCTGGGAGAAGACTTTTTTTTCCCATTTGTAAATGTACCTTGTGGGAGCTTTGCTTCTTGAAGCTGTGGGCGGTTAGCGTTAGCATTTGCACTGGAGCTGCGGTGGCACAATGCGAACAATATTTATTGAGGAACTGGTGAGGTCACAGGTCAAGACTGGAAACTGGTGTCCAAATTTGAATAAACTCATAGCGGAGCAAGATGAAAGGCTATGCCATTACTAACGTTTTTACTGACGATGTTAAACAAGATTATTATTATTTTTGTAGCTGCTACATTTTGATTTTTCATTTTACTTATTTATTTCTTGATTGTTGGATTGGAGAGTTTGATTGCACGGCATCCAGTGTCATTTAGGTAAACGGTAGCTCTCTGGTGATTGACAGTTCAGCCCCTGCCATCATCTCTCCCTTACTCAAAACTGTGGCCATGGCAACTGTTTGCAGAACTTGCATCTGTTTGGAGTTTTATTATAACAAATAAACATATGCAGGGAAATAAAAAAGCATGATTTTTGTCTCTTTTTGTTGTACTGCATCTCATGGTTTCAATAAAATCAAAACTGGCAAAAGCCTAAGAAATAAGTTCCAATTTCGATTTTTTAATTCAGATTCAGATTTTGTGTTCTTTTAGGTTGTTAAAATGTACAATACATTTTGTAAGGGTGAAAATCAGACCGAATTCAGAAGATCAAATGATATCTATGAGATAGTTTTCATTCTGTAGCTACGGTACCGTGTATCCACGGCCTCTCCGAACGCCCACTTTCACATCATCGGCTACCAGCTCTGCTGCTGTCTTCATGTGAGTGTGTAGACGACGCGTGCCAACCAAACATGGTGTTCGCTGCAGCCGATCCACGACAAGAAGCACAAATATAAGCCAAGAGTCCCCCTGCAGCCACATGCCATCTTGAACCCCGAGAAACGCTAGGTCCAGAGGTTTGGTTACACCAGCTATGTCGAGATGCCATTTTTCACTTCTCGCACTAGCTCAGGCTCCTTATGTTCCACATTCCTCGAGAAACTTGAGCGCGTCAAGGTCCACGCTGTCACCTTTGTTCTTTTAAATAGTACTTAAATAGGACTCCTTTCTGGCTCATAACAGAAACAAAACAATAATAATAAATGGTATGCAGTGTATTAGTGGAAAACATTAGAAACAATGTATGCTTTAAGTGTAATGTAATGGATGTGAAAGTTTACATGCAAGTTTCATCAAAAATGACCTTTATCACAGCAGATTCACAGGGTCATCTCTTCCACGAGCACAAAGCAGCTGTGAATATGAACAACAATCTGCTGGAATACCACAGTTCGAGAGCCAAAGACAAGGATCTCAGTACCCACCAGGAAGTGACTGTTCACAGCACCACTCCTGGAATCACTATGCAACAAGAAATGCATGAACTGCTTTTGATGCAAGCTGCTGCCAAGTGTACTTTAAATACTAGTTCAATGGCACGAAGTTGACAGGTAGCAATAAAATCCATCTTTTGCCATCTCAATAGCCATCGTAATGATGACGTCACGTATTATTGGTCTATAACACCCGTCGCAGCTCATTTCTCCAGCATTTCTCTTTGGCTTCTCTGAAAAAAAAATATCTACGCATGGCGCCTTCGCTGACGAAATGACGTCACGCCAACTAGCAGACGTGGCACAGAGACGCTAAAATCTCGAGACGTCATCGTCGGCCCGTCAGTCCCCCACGCTGACGAGAGGAAGAAGACGGCCATTTCTCCCCCGCGTCGAGCGCTGCGATCCCCACACCATGGCTTCGGCGGGCAAGTGGGAGGTGGTGAAGAAAGGCAAGAAGCAGAACAGCGCGGCGGCGGCGGCGGCGACGAAGTCTGCGGGGAGGAAGGCGCTCGGCGAGTCGAACGGGAGCAGGCTGGACCAGTCGCGTAAGTCGGCCGATGAATGGGCTCCTGTCCCCCGCCAGCGCGCTGCCGAACACGCAGGGTCCCAACGGAGGTTCGGAAAACGTCCCGCGGACCAAAAACAAGGGGGTTTGGGCGCGTGTCAGGCGCTCCTAACGCGCGTTAGCGTGGTTAGCCCAGCGGCTAATGCTAGTTAGCTCGCTTCTGCTTTATTAGATTTAACAGCGCGGGATTAACCACGTTCGGGATGGTTACTAACTGTTCCACGGAAGGGGGGACGACGACTGGTTAAACCCCGTTTCCAGCTGTCCTGAGACGTCAGCGGTGGGGCAGCTGTGTGCTTTGGTCATTATTCGATGCAGACCTTTAAAAGTTCTGCATTTTCATGAACTTGACGGTCACGGCCATGTGGTGCGGACTATTCGAATAAAATGTAAAAGGTGGTTTGTGTGATTTCGAAGCAAGCAAGCAAGCAAAAAAAAAAAATTGAGGACCGATGTTTGTGTTATTTACTGTGCTGTAAAACTTCACAGAAAATCCAGCAGAGTTTTGGCCCTGTGGGGGTTCCGCATGGTCATGGGATGGGGACGTGCTTTCAGGCAGCTTCATATTTTTGCACACTGTAACAAAATTCAAAGACACCATTCTCTGGCCTGGCATCTCGCAGTTGAGCAAATGTTCTAATATTTCGCATTTTGCGCACAAAAAACCTCAAGGACGTTCTTTCAGGATGACTGTACCTGTTAACTGGCAACTAACCCAACTTCTCCTCATCTTGTAGGATATGTTGTACAGGGATGGCCTGGTTTCCATCTTGGACACGTTCATTATATGCAGTGATAAAGATGAGTGGTTGATGCAGTAATTAAAAGAGTAAAGGACACAAAATATAAATATTAAAACCATGCCTACCTTGGTCATCCCAAAATATCACTGATTCAGAGCGTAAAAATGAGATTACTGATGTTATATGTGTTTTAACGATCGGTGCCATCATCCACAACGTGTTCACACGCAGAAGAAGGACTTTCATATTACATTTACAGCGTTCATCAGACGCCCTTATCCAGAGCCTATTACAATCAGTAATGACAAAGACTTGTCAGGGACACAATGGTAGTAAGTGGGTTTTGTAAGTGGGTTCTGGTTCATAGGAGAGTGTGTTACCCACTAGGCTACTACCAGCCCAGATCTAGTGAATGCCTTCGTATGAGCGCGGCTGTCACCTTTGTTACAGTTGCCGAGCGGTCCGTGCCCCTGCTGTCCCTGAAGTATTGCGATTTTCCTGTTTCGACACGGAATAAAAGCTTTAGGCGTGATCTCGTGTCCCCTCTCTCCGTCCCGTCCTCTCGGTCGCACTGTTTCGCTCTCGCTGCGTGCCCTTATGCTCTCTTCTAACTTCAATGGCTTGATGGCCCTCACAGACCCTGTGAAGATGTCGGAGTCCATCTTTGAAAGCTTTGAGAAGATCGCGAAGAAACAGAACAAGGAGCAGGTGCCACCGGTGTCTGAAGCCCCGCAGAAAAAGCAAAACCAGGGGAAACCGAACAAGAAGCCCCCCTCTAGCAACCCTCCAAAACCGAGCCATTTCAAGAGCCTGGAAGAGGCCATGAAAGCTGTAAGTTTACGACGGATGCACATACAAAAATTTTAATATTAACTTTCATTTCAATTATTAGTGGTGTCATTTGATTTAAAGCATCAATCCAGTTTAAATTGTAGCACTTCCTGGTATGTTTTTAAGGATCATCTTTAAAGCAAAGAATAACTATTAAAATGTATAAAATTAGGTGGCCACCGTGTCTTGCTGCTCTTGGGCCATGTACACTAGGTGTGTCTGTCTGTCTGTCTGTCTGTCTGAGTGATAATTTTTTTTTTTTTTTTGCGAAACATTAACATGCAGCAGTAAATCCTAACACTAATGCCCCTAATTAATTAAATCCCAAACACGCATTCATTAAACATTCATGTAACATGAGTGTGATTTGACATTTTATAACACGCCAGATTAATGGCACTAACTGCAATATTTTTTATAAGATTGATTTGACCCAGTATCAGCATGCTTGACTCGGGTAATCTGTTAATTGTGATTGTCCCCATGTACATTCATTTATAATAATATACAATACCTTTCATACTTTTATCTTGTCAGTATAGTTGAATGATCTTTAAATAATTTGAGAAATTGACCAAATCTTTGGGGAAACAATGGCGTTAAAAATGGCTATAAGTTGGGCGTTGCGTTATTTTTGTTCCTCTCTCCCTGTATTTGACTGTTAGCTGGATGTGTCAGAACTGAAGCAGCAGCTGGAGAAGAGTCAGTCCATGTTCCCTGAGAATCCCTCTGTGTGGCTGAAAGATTTGGCAGGGTACCTCAACTACAAGCTGCCAGCCCCAGACAGCGACCCCACGCTCTGCACCTATGCGCATGGTGAGAGACTGAGGGCATGTCTGTTAGAGGCTGATTGCATAAGGCCATTTTGGTAAATGTCACAGTAGGAAAAGGGTCAATGGTTGCACAAAACCCCCCTAGGTCCCATTTAGACTCTGCTGAAGTTCATTTAATGAATTTGTTTCTTAAAAGAATAGTGTCGAACACATGGTTCATATTGCTCAGCCTCCAATATTCGTTTTTTTATTTCAGCCTAATGTGTATGTAGATTAAATGATTTCATGAAATGTGTTCTTACCTAATGGACTCTTCCCCTTCAAGATTACCCATACTCCCTGGCAGGGAAGGAATTGCGAAGTGTCATTAAAGGGCTGCTGGGCAAGTGCAGTGACTGCTTTCAGGACTTCTTTGACCACTGTGTGCTGACCATGCTCAGAGAACTGGACCGGCAGCCAGGTACACACACACACACACACACACACACACACAAAGAATCACATAACACTGCTCTGTAGGTCTCTCAACTTATGTCTCTTCACAACATTCTAGATTCAACATCAAATTGGGCCTCCCGGCATCCACCACATCATACTAATCTAGTATATTTAAATTCTTGTCATTCTTCAAATTAATGCCCACTATTCTCATAGATAGAGGGGATACGGGGACAATGTCTGGAAGGATACCTCAGGTTGCTAGTTGGATGAAGTGGCTCACTCGTTTTTACATTCCAATTCAACTTATAGCCATTTTTAAAAGACTTTGCACATTGCAGCTTTTATAATGTGTCGGCGACCTTCTGATTATGGGTCCGTTTCCTTACCCATTAGGCCACCACTGCCCCCTCCAGGAGTCTGTCCCTGTAACTACTGATTTTAAATTGCTCTGGATAAGGGCGTCTGATTTAAATTATGTAAATGGAGGTTCGTCGTTACTCCGTGGGATTGATTTTGGTTTGTAAATGACAGTTAATTTCAGTCCAATCGTGGAACAGAAGGTGCTGTGACAATTTTAGCCTTTTGGATAACTGCAGTCAGATTTTGGCAACTATTCACTTATGTTGGTTTCTTTTGAGTCTGATGACTCACAACTATGAAATAATGCTGAAGTTATGTAGTAAAAGTCCCCCAAATGTTTCATATTTGAGATTTTTCAAAGGAGTGAACTTTTTCTGTGATTGCTGCATTCACATTCTTTGCTTCTCTCAACCACCTAGTCACACAACAGGGATGGTTTTCCAACAGTCCTGAAAGAGTTCCTGTGTTGAACACCTGTAACTTGCTTTTGCTTCACTCATGTTAATAATCTCATGAAATTGCTAATGATGCTGGCAATAATATTCAGTGCCAGCAAAAAGATTAAGTGGTCTGACTGGTAGTGTATGATTGAAGCTGTTTCTTCCTTTGCCAGGTGATTCTCTCCATGGTTACAGAATCTGCATCCAGGCCATCATGCATGACAAGCCCAAAATTGCTACGGTCAACCTGGCGGAAGTGAGTGTTCGTTCTGGTGTGTGTTTGTGGGTGGTGGTATGTGAGTGTCCTGGTTTAGATGATTTGGACCTCTCTGTTCTCCAGCATCTGGAACTGCTGCGCTCGCACCAGAACCGGCCACTGAAGTGTCTGACCATCATGTGGGCTCTTGGCCAAGCAGGCTTCTACGACCTGAGTCAAGGACTCAAAGGTGAATTTATTTTTCCCACTAAATAGTTCTGTAGAATTAGGGATGTTTAGTAATGGCATTTTCAGTATTTGTTTTATTGCTACGTTAAATTAGCAAGTCGCACTACTCAGTCCGAGCATATAGCGAATACTGTTTCATTTGACCGTTAAGTACCTGATCACCACCGATACTGGGGCGGCACTGGCAGCTCCCATTTAAATGGTTTAAATGCATGTAAAACATGTACAGATATATGCATGAGACGATGCATGTGGAGTCACAGTATATCATTCTATTAAACAATTGATATATTATGCACCCTTACATGGCATCATGGCGAGTTAATAAAGTATGTTTCAGCAGCACCCAGCCCCCCACTGGTTGTGAACTTAAACCATTTTCTATATTGTGTTCCAGTTTGGCTGGGCATCATGCTGCCTGTTCTGGGGGTGAAGTCTCTATCAGCATACGCCATCGCCTACTTGGAACGGTTGCTCTTGTGAGTGCGTTGCAAAATAATGAGGATGAAGTTCAGCAAGAGCCAATACTGCCTATAAATAATTATCGTTCCAAATTGTATTGACTAGATCTTTGAAAATGAATGATCCATTAAACACAAATGAGTGAAATATGAGGTGTAGTTGCAGCAATGATTCTGCAGTTTTATTTATCAGTTACATTTTAAAGCATGTGTTTATGTGGCCAACTGACTAAAAACTTGGGTGGGTGTGAGTTTTCTCAACATACACAGTAACAGCTTTGTGTTTTTTCTTAAAGGCTTCATGCCAACCTGACAAAAGGTTTTGGCATCATGGGACCCAAAGAGTTCTTCCCTCTACTGGACTTTGCCTACATGCCTAAAAACTCCCTGTCACCCAGGTAACAAGCTTAAAAGTGCTAATACCCCAATGATTGATTGTAATACTGACTTACATTTTCCGCTGCTGGTTGTCAAGCGTAAAGTCTCTCAGAACCGTTCTATCTAAGGAAAATGCTTTATGAAACAATTAACTATTATATAGTTGAGACGTTTAATTCTGCTTGCCCCTAATACATCTTAATTTGTGCAATATTATAAAACCATACAAGTAGCTAAGTCATTTTTGTACACTGTATTTGCTCCAATGATTATCAGTTCCGTGCAGTGCTTTTTGCATACTGTTATTTATTATTTATTTTTGTCACTATTGAACCATTGGTTTGCAGTACTGTCTAGACGCTAGCGTGTTGTGTGCTCAGTTTGCAGGAACAGTTACGCCGTCTCTACCCGCGGCTGAAGGTCCTGGCGTTTGGAGCAAAACCCGAATCCTTGCTGCACACGTACTTCCCATCGTTTCTGTCACGAGCCACCCCACACTGTCCTGATACCATGAAGAAAGAGGTGTGGGTGGCTTGCGTCATACGCCTTCTGGCTTTTATGTATATCCAACATAATACACTATTAATATAAACAGGTTTCATTTAATTAAGAGGAAGGTAAACAGCAGTTTATTTTCTGAATATGGAATGCACAATGGAAGCTTAATTTAGTGGAGTTATTGATTCAATAATTGTGATTATAAATTTTCTATAAAGTCTATGTAAATAAGGAGGGTTGTGCTCTAATAATCTGTAATATTCTCTAGCTGCTCATCAGTCTGACTGAGTGCTTGTCAGTGGATGCTCAGACTTTAGGTGTCTGGAGGCAACTGTACACCAAATATTTATCCCAGTCCAGGTGAGAGACGGTTCTGTCAGTTTTTGTCACTTCATGCATTTGCGTCGTTTTTATATACATTTTTTCTATCTTCAAATAGCCTGCTATTAAATCACCTTTTGAAGAGCTGGAATACACTGCCACCGAAGGTATGCATAGATCTTATTTTAATGGATGCTTTTGGGTATTGATTACATTATTGTTATATTATTTAATATTGAGATGCAATGACTGTCTCAACATCTTTTTCAGCTGCGTAAAAGCCTTCAAGAGACCATCCAGTCATTTAAAGTGACCAATGAGCAGATGGGTGAATGTGATGAGGTGCAGGAATGCAAAACACTGTGCAATGTAAGTAACGGAAACTAATCTAAAATCTGTCTATATATTCTTTGGACAAATAATTAAACTAATCATGGCATCTCCAAAAAGCGTTGAGTGTGTGGCATACCCATGGGTGCTTGTCTCTGCCTTTCATGACAAACAACCTGTGACTATTAATAGACTTAAAACAAGGCAAAGTATCAAGCCTTAACTACTTTTTTTTTTTTTTTTTTGCCCTGCATTTATTCATCTATAGAACATACAGACAAGAATGCGTGGCCAGGGGTTCCCATGGACACGGTTGCTTTTGGCGATGCTGGTCTTCGCTGCTGGCTTCATTGCACATGACATCAGGTCACATGGGTCATTTGCTGACTCAATGACCGCACTCTACCTGCGGACGTCAGGGGTCTCGGATGCATCTCAGCAGGCCTGGAGCAAAGTTTCATTATACAGTCAAGGAGGTTTGAGGTGAAAAGCTTGTATCAGACTACGGAATGGGGCAGTGGTGATCTAGCGGTTAAGGAAGCGGCCCTGTAATCAGAAGGTTGCTGGTTTGAATCCTGGTCTGCCGAGGTGGCACTGAGCAAAGCACTGTCTCCACACACTGCTCCCCAGGCGCCTGTCATGGCTGCCCACTGCTCACCAAAGGTGATGGTTAAATGCAGGGGGCATATTTTGTTGTCACCGTGTGCTGTGCTGCAGTGTTTCACTTCACTTTCATACATACAGGAACTTTATACAGTGTAATACAGAGGCTAATAAAGTTTGTTATGCAACCTTAGACAGTTTATAATTTTCCCTAGAAACTCTTGAAGACAGGAACGATTGGATACTGGTGGGAAAGGACCAGGACCAGAGTTCAAGCACTCACTTAAAGTGATTAAATGAAGCGATTGTCATACACTGCAGCACAGAACACGGTGTCCTCTGATTTTAACAATCACCTTGGTGAGCAGTAGGCAGCCATGTCAGGCGCCTGGGGAGCAGTGTGTGGGGACCTTGATCAGTGGCACCTTGGCGGACTGGGATTCAAACCGCCAACCTTCTGCTCAGGCCACCACTGGCCCTTGCAATTGGATGTTATACTGTTAAATATAAATCATGCTAATAATGTATATAGTTTTGGCCTGAACACAAGACTTTCTTACTCTAGTGTGTCTGGAAAAAGTAGTTAAAATATCATCTTTTTTTTGCCATTTACTGGTTTTGCAACAAACTTCATTCGAAGAGTAGACAACCAACCTGTGGTGTTTGATGGCAGACAGCTCAACAATAACCTTACTAAACAGTAATGCTGTAGCAGTAGAACCAGATGTTATATGCACAGTGCAGTTTTAGTTACGTTCTAGCTTTTAATCTGTGTTCTTGTCCTTTCATGCAGGTGGCTGGAAGAGAATACACCATATTATTACTCCTATGTTGTGGAGAAGGTTGGCCCAGTACTGGAGGATGGATGGCAGCACATGAGAGTAGCTGGGGTGTTCCTTGCCAATCAGAGCTCCGAACTGACCGTGTGGGTTAAAGAAAACACACCCCGGTTCATTGAGTGGGTGAGAAAAACACTAATACTGTTATTTGAACTTTGTGAAGATGAGAACTTATCAGGATTTCAGATTTTATTTTTAATGAATTTATTTCTTTTTTGTTTATCTGAACAGGTGAATGTAAACACACCCGACAGCGTGTTCCAGTTTATAGAATATGTGAAGGAGCTGCTGCTGCTTTTGCAACGCCACTACATTCTTCCAGCATGGCACTATGCTGTTGAGAGCCTACAGCATGCATGGAAGGCTTTCCAGGAATCATGCAAGTATGTAGCACCCCATATTTGCCTGCACATCGCTTAACTAACCCACGCAGTTATCTGATCAAACTCTTCTCCATGCTCCTGAATAAGTTGTATAACCCTTTGTTACTCCTCTGTGTATAAAACTGTAATTGATTGAGCATGGATTAGTCATCTTAATTAGTAAAAAAAAAAAAAATGTAAATTAGGGTTGCCTTGCAGCTAAGGAAGCAGACCTGTAAACGGACTGTTTGAACCCCTAGAAGTAATATTTTATCGCTATTTCAAAGTTTTTGACTGTTCAGTGAGTGGTACTCTGCTGTGGTTCTGGTAGTCCCCTACTTATTGATGACTACTCCCTGACCACCACAAACTATATGCCAAACATACACAGGAGAAATATATTTTACAGCAAGATCACATGGACAGGAGAGAGCAAAAGAACAAGACAAAAATAAAATGATAAACAAAAACCTAAAGGAAAAGAAAAATAATTCTGCTTTTTTGGGGTGTGAATGTATATTATGACACAATTATAAGGATTGCTCACGGATTGCAATTCTGAAAAATTGTAAAAGGCCTAGTGTAATTTGTAAGAGGCAGCTGACCTTATGGTCTAAAAATAATATTGAGAAAATATATATAAAATGTATGTGTGTCCTCTAAAATAACTGTATAAATGCTAAATTTGGCCATTTATTGCATAAAATGACAAGTAAATATTTCTTCAGAAACCAAAAAACTAAAGTGGCCAATGGCATACAAATTGGCCAGCAATGCAAAGCCTCTGCAGACACACTGATCAAAGTAGAATTTTGCTGAGCTTTATCCACTGCACATTGGGACTCATTGATGTGCGACCAATAGCAGGCTCTCAAACCAAGATTTATAGCAGTGATTAAGAAGTTGATTGTAACCGTTTAATTGTAATATCTTACTGCAACACTGCAAGGAAAAATGTGCATACGCCAGGAGAGTTTTCTGAATGGGTGGGGGAGCAAGCTGTCTGCTTGCTCAAAAGTAATGTTATAAATGTTAGGAATTGTTCTCGATATAATACTCTATATAGTCATTTACAACATCACACATGGAACAAAACGTGATTCATCGAGTATATTTGATATATGGCCCATTCCTAACTTACCTTGTTGATTTTTACTTTCTTATGTATTTATTTTTTTTTAAACTTGTAAAAGTTTGGTGTATAAACTTTATTTTTTTTTTTTTTTTTTCCTCCAGTGGGGAGGTGTCACTGTTATGTGTCCAGAATCACGTGATGTCATTTACAAACTCTACCTGGCTTTACCTGCAAGACACCACGGCAGCCATCAAGAGCTGGGCTCAGGACTTGCTGTCCCGAGCATGAAACCCAGAACACACACACACAGACTGCCTTTACTTTTGTTTGCCCACGACTTTTGTTGGGCTCGCAGATGTATTTTTTATGTTTTCTACCAACAGCAGAGACATGTTTTGTCTTTTATATATTTTGAGGTTTGTCTGCCCTTCTGTCTTTTAGTGAAGGAGTTTGCCAAAAAGGAAGTGAGACTTTTTAGCCACTTCTTCTTTGCTAGATCATCTTGACAGCCTTACAGGAAAGCCCGATATCTTTTGGTTTACTAGGCAATTATCAATCTTACTTTTGAGAAATTGTTCTTCAAGGAACATCCCCATATACATTTTTAAATTTAGCCACTACGGTTTAGCTGATACTTTAAATGGCTTCAGTAAATAAAGTTAAATGTGAACTATCCTGTCTTGCTGATTTTAAATGGTTTATTCTTTTTTTTTTTTTCTCTTAATCGCCTGCATGTGAAGAATATGAGCAAAAAACACTGTAATTTCAGAGGCTGGACGTCCTGTTGTGAAGGCCATGGCATACCAACAGCTGCTCATGGAAAAGCCATTTTAGGTTTTCATGATCAGGACGATGATGATTTAATTAGTGACTGTTCCCAATACACCAATCATTCTATACAAGTTAATTTCACCATGGTTTAATGTTTATTCCCAGAATACATACTCTTCAATGCCAGGAATACCAGACTGCAAACTGTATAACTGTAGAAGAGAGCAAATGTGTTAAGTAAAATGTTTTGTTAATCTGGAAATTTATAAATAAAGATTGTTTAGTCCTGTATACCTTTTAAAATATTCCTTTAATGATTTTATTTAAGTTCTAGATTGGTGAAAATGTTATATTTAAAATCTTGGTAACAACATAAAAGATGGAAACAAAATAAATATGGAGTTCACCTGTAATCAGAAGGTTGCCAGTTCGAATCCCGAATCTCCAAGGTGCCACTGAGCACAGAGTGAGTCCCTAAGGGTGATGGGTTAGTTGAAGGATATAATTTGATATAATCTCATAATATTCTTCTGGACAGATTAGCATCTATTTGCATTAGTCATATTCCCTCACCTGGTTCACCCCATATCTCTCAGGTCATTCAGTTTATTCAATTTAAATCCCACTCTTCATGTATGCTTGCTGTTTCTGCAGGTACTAGGACCTATTTTACTCATTATTTACATTCTCCCTCTTGGCTCTGTATTTCCCCTAAACCCAATTACTTCCATCCATCTACCTCCCTCTTGGACTGTCTTATGGAGATTGGATCATGGTTCTCCTCTGAATTTCTCCAAGTTTTACTTGTTTGTACAGCCTCCACTTTAGCCAGATATCACAGTTTTTCCATTAATCTTGATAATTCCTCCATACATCTTTCCCTGAAGTAGTCTGCTCTCATTCCAATTATTTAGATTATCTTCCTTTATTTAAGTCACAGCTCAAAACTGACTTATGTCCTTTAACTTATTTTAATTGTCAAATCATGTTTGTTCTGCTTTTTTGATTGCTATTTATTTATATTCTGTAAGGTGACCTTGGTTTTTAGGAACGCGCCCTGGGATATAATGTATTCTTATTACATTATTAAGATTTCACTTGGGTGGGAAAGACTTTGCATGAGACATAAGTTGGTTAACTGCAGTAAAAATACCAAAATAGACACTTTTACATTTACAGCAATTATCAGACGCCCTTATCCAGAGCGACTTACAATCAGTAGTTACAGGGACAGTCCCCCCCTGGAGCATTGTAGTTACTACAATGGTAGTAACCTGGGTCTTCTGGTTCATAGGCGAGCATAGGATACCCCCCCACACACCCCCCCACACTCACCACTTTTCATCCATAGGTGGGCACGAATAACAAACATTTCAGTTAACAGCAAAATGCGGTAAAGGATTGCACCACAGAGATACATGACAGCAATTGATGCAGACTTCTGAGCATGCAATGGCCAAGATGATCCTTTTTGGTGTTCATTGCTGCTGTAAACACAAGCAAAGTTTTGTCATTTCAGATTACACTTGGGTCTTACATGACACATAAGATGTTTAACTGCAGTAAAAATGGTAACAAAGTAACTTGTTGTCCCTTGGTGGACTTGAACCACTAACCTTTTGGTTAAAAATTGCACCAGGGGACAATATGATGTTTTAGATTCCAATGCATCCCATGGCTCCATCTCGAAGCCTGCTGACGAGAAGTGGCATGTTTTCCCATAACCTCAAGTTGTACAGTCAATGCGTAACCTCTGTGATTCACTGCCATATAACTGTCCAGTTGGACCTACCTCCTCTCTCCCAAGGACCTCTACGCCACCTCAAAGTACAATGTGGGCCTCAAAAATTCACTAGGGAGGGAAAGACATTCCATAAGAGATAAGTAATTTAACTGCAGTAAAATCGCAACAAAGTGATTTTTCATCCCTCTGTGTAATTGAATCCTCAAGTTTTCAATTAAGAGCCGAATGAGCTAACTGATTACACTACAAAGACTAAATGTTGTGCATTAATGAAGCAAATGGCAACAAAGACACTGTACGTCCCTGTGTGTGCATGAACAAAAAAAACTTTTGGTTAACAGCCAAACACACTAACCGATTGTGACACAGAAACATTAGTCTATAATTTTATTAAGCTTTCTGGGCTCGCAAAAGCTCAGATAAGATCTATCATTTCATATATCATTTCAGTTGGGTGGGAAAGACCTTGCATGTGACATATCTAGTTTAACTGCATTAAAATGGCAACAAAGACACTAAGGGCGCTAAGCGATTGCGCACCAGAAACCGTACTTCTTAGCTATATGAAGCTTTGTGGGCATGCAAAAGCTCAGATAGGAAGCATCACGCCATGTAACATTTCTGTTGGGTGGAAATGACCTTGCATGTGACATATGTAGTTTAACTGCTGTTAAATTAGGAAAAAATGCACTTTTCTACCCTGGGTGGGCATGAACCACCAACCTTTTTGGTTAACAACCGATAAAGCCACAGAGACCACACTTCTTTCCTAAATGAAGCTTTCTGGGGCTGCAAAAGCTCAGACAAGAAGCATCATGTCATGTAACACTTCTTTTGGATGATAAAGAAAGAGTATGAGAAATATGTAGTTTAATTGCAGTAAAAATTGTAAGAATGACACTTTACGTCCCTGGGTGGGCTTGAACCACCAACCTTTCGGTTAACAGCCGAACGCGCTAACCTATTGCGCCACAGAGACCATGCTCCTTTTCTATTTGAAGCCTTCTGGGCATGCAAAAGCTCAGATAAGAAGCATCATGTCAAATAACATTTCTGTTGGGTGGAAATGACTTTGCATGTGACATATCTAGTTTAACTGCTGTTAAATTAGGAAAAAATGCACTTTTCTACCCTGGGTGGGCATGAACCACCAACCTTTTTGGTTAACAACCGATAAAGCCACAGAGACCACACTTCTTTCCTAAATGACGCTTTCTGGGGCTGCAAAAGCTCAGACAAGAAGCATCATGTCATGTAACATTTCTTTTGGGTGATAAAGACATAGTATGAGAAATATGTAGTTTAATTGCAGTAAAAACCGTAAGAAAGACACTTTACGTCCCTGGGTGGGCTTGAACCACCAACCTTTCGGTTAACAGCCGAACGCGCTAACCGATTGCGCCACAGAGACCATGTATTTTTGCTATATGAAGCCTTCTGGGCATGCAAAAGCTCAGATAAGAAGCATCATGCCATATAACATTTCTGTTGGGTGGAAATGACCTCTCATGTGACATATGTAGTTTAACTGCTGTTAAATTAGGAAAAAATGCACTTTTCTACCCTGGGTGGGCATGAGCCACCAACCTTTTTGGTTAACAACCGATAAAGCCACAGAGACCACACTTCTTTCCTAAATGAAGCTTTCTGGGGCTGCAAAAACTCAGACAAGAAGCATCATGTCATGTAACATTTCTTTTGGATGATAAAGAAATAGTATGAGAAATATGTAGTTTAATTGCAGTAAAAATTGTAAGAACAACACTTTACGTCCCTGGGTGGGCTTGAAGTTTAATTGCAGTAAAAATCGTAAGGACGACACTTTACGTCCCTGGGTGGGCTTGAACCACCAACCTTTCGGTTAACAGCCGAACGCGCTAACCGATTGCGCCACAGAGACCATGCTACTTTTCTATTTGAAGCCTTCTGGGCATGCAAAAGCTCAGATAAGAAGCATCATGTCAAATAACATTTCTGTTGGGTAGAAATGACCTTGCATGTGACATATGTAGTTTAACTGCTGTTAAATTAGGAAAAAATGTACTTTTCTACCCTGGGTGGGCATGAACCACCAACCTTTTTGGTTAACAACCGATAGCGCCACAGAGACCGCACTTCTTTCCAAAATGAAGCTTTCTGGGGCTGCAAAAGCTCAGACAAGCAGCATCATGTCATGTAACATTTCTTTTGGGTGATAAAGAAATAGTATGAGAAATATGTAGTTTAATTGCAGTAAAAATTGTAAGAACGACACTTTACGTCCCTGGGTGGGCTTGAACCACCAACCTTTCGGTTAACAGCCGAACGCGCTAACCTATTGCGCCACAGAGACCATACTACTTTCTTATTTGAAGCCTTCTAGGCATGCAAAAGCTCAGATAAGAAGCATCATGTCAAATAACATTTCTGTTGGGTGGAAATGACTTTGCATGTGACATATCTAGTTTAACTGCTGTTAAATTAGGAAAAAATGCACTTTTCTACCCTGGGTGGGCATGAACCACCAACCTTTTTGGTTAACAACCGATAAAGCCACAGAGACCACACTTCTTTCCTAAATGACGCTTTCTGGGGCTGCAAAAGCTCAGACAAGAAGCATCATGTCATGTAACATTTCTTTTGGGTGATAAAGAAATAGTATGAGAAATATGTAGTTTAATTGCAGTAAAAATTGTAAGAACGACACTTTACGTCCCTGGGTGGGCTTGAACCACCAACCTTTCGGTTAACAGCCGAACTCGCTAACCTATTGCGCCACAGACACCAAGCTACTTTTCTATTTGAAGCCTTCTGGGCATGCAAAAGCTCAGATAAGAAGCATCATGTCAAATAACATTTCTGTTGGGTAGAAATGACCTTGCATGTGACATATGTAGTTTAACTGCTGTTAAATTAGGAAAAAATGCACTTTTCTACCCTGGGTGGGCATGAACCACCAACCTTTTTGGTTAACAACCGATAAAGCCACAGAGACCACACTTCTTTCCTAAATGACGCTTTCTGGGGCTGCAAAAGCTCAGACAAGAAGCATCATGTCATGTAACATTTCTTTTGGGTGATAAAGAAATAGTATGAGACATATGTAGTTTAACTGAATAAAAAATGGCAACAAAGACACTTTACGTCCCTGGGTGGGCTTGAACCACCAACCTTTCGGTTAACAGCCGAACGCGCTAACCTATTGTACCACAGAGACCATGCTAATTTCTTATTTGAAGCCTTCTAGGCATGCAAAAGCTCAGATAAGAAGCATCATGTCAAATAACATTTCTGTTGGGTGGAAATGACCTTGCATGTGACATATCTAGTTTAACTGCTGTTAAATTAGGAAAAAATGCACTTTTC
>NC_041720.1:16101852-16106250 GCF_900700375.1 Denticeps clupeoides
CTTGCACCACCAACCTTTCGGTTAACCGCCGAACGCGCTAACCTATTGCACCACAGAGACCATGCTAATTTCTTATTTGAAGCCTTCTAGGCATGCAAAAGCTCAGATAAGAAGCATCATGTCAAATAACATTTCTGTTGGGTGGAAATGACCTTGCATGTGACATATCTAGTTTAACTGCTGTTAAATTAGGAAAAAATGCACCTTTTCTACCCTGGGTGGGCATGAACCACCAACCTTTTTGGTTAACAACCGATAGCGCCACAGAGACCACACATCTTTCCCAAATGAAGCTTTCTGGGGCTGCAAAAGCTCAGACAAGAAGCATAATGTAATGTAACATTTCTTTTGGGTGATAGAGAAATAGTATGAGAAATATGTAGTTTAATTGCAGTAAAAACCGTAAGAACGACACTTTACGTCCCTGGGTGGGCTTGAACCACCAATCTTTCGGTTAACAGCCGATTGCGCCACAGAGAACATGCTACTTTTCTATTTGAAGCCTTCTGGGCATGCAAAAGCTCAGATAAGAAGCATCATGTCAAATAACATTTCTGTTGGGTAGAAATGACCTTGCATGTGACATATGTAGTTTAACTGCTGTTAAATTAGGAAAAAATGTACTTTTTCTACCCTGGGTGGGCTTGAACCACCAACCTGTCGGTTAACAGCCGAACGCGCTAACCGATTGCACCACAGAGACCATGTAATTTTGCTATATGAAGCCTTCTGGGCATGCAAAAGCTCAGATAAGAAGCATCATGTCATATAACATTTCTGTTGGGTGGGAAAGACCTTGCATGAGACATATGTAGTTTAACTGAATAAAAAACGGCAACAGAGACACTTTACGTCCCTGGGTGGGCTTGAACCACCAACCTTTCGGTTAACAGCCGAACGCGCTAACCTATTGCTCCACAGAGACCATGCTACTTTCTTATTTGAAGCCTTCTAGGCATGCAAAAGCTCAGATTAGAAGCATCATGTCAAATAACATTTCTGTTGGGTGGAAATGACCTTGCATGTGACATATCTAGTTTAACTGCTGTTAAATTAGGAAAAAATGCACTTTTCTACCCTGGGTGGGCATGAACCACCAACCTTTTTGGTTAACAACCGATAGCGCCACAGAGACCACACTTCTTTCCTAAATGAAGCTTTCTGGGGCTGCAAAAGCTCAGACAAAAAGCATCATGTCTAGTAACATTTCTTTTGGGTGATAAAGAAATAGTATGAGAAATATGTAGTTTAATTGCAGTAAAAAATGTAAGAAACGACACTTTACGTCCCTGGGTGGGCTTGAAGTTTTAATTGCAGTAAAAATCGTAAGAACGACACTTTACGCCCCTGGGTGGCTTGCACCACCAACCTTTCGGTTAACAGCCGAACGCGCTAAACCTATTGCGCCACAGAGACCATGCTCCTTTTCTATTTGAAGCCTTCTGGGCATGCAAAAGCTCAGATAAGAAGCATCATGTCAAATAACATTTTCTGTTGGGTGGAAATGACCTTGCATGTGACATATGTAGTTTAAACTGCTGTTTAAACTAGGAAAAAAAATGCACTTTTCTACCCTGGGTGGGCATGAACCACCAACCTTTTTGGTTAACAACCAATAAAGCCACAGAGACCACACTTCTTTCCTAAATGAAGCTTTCTGGGGCTGCAAAAGCTCAGACAAGAAGCATCATGTCATGTAACATTTCTTTTGGGTGATAAAGAAATAGTATGAGACATATGTAGTTATAACTAAATAAAAATGGCAACAAAGACACTTTACGTCCCTGGGTGGGCTTGAACCACAACCTTTCGCTTAACAGCCGAACGCGCTAACCTATTGCGCCACAGAGACCATACTACTTTCTTCTTTGAAGACTTCTAGGCATGCATAAGCTCAGATAAGAAGCATCATGTCAAATAACATTTCTGTTGGGTGGAAATGACCTTGCATGTGACATATGTAGTTTAACTGCTGTTAAATTAGGAAAAAATGTACTTTTCTACCCTGGGTGGGCATGAACCACCAACCTTTTTGGTTAACAACCGATAGCGCCACAGAGACCACACTTCTTTCCAAAATGAAGCTTTCTGAGGCTGCAAAAGCTCAGACAAGCAGCATCATCTCATGTAACATTTCTTTTGGGTGATAAAGAAATAGTATGAGAAATATGTAGTTTCATTGCAGTAAAAATTGTAAGAACAACACTTTAAGTCCCTGGGTGGGCTTGAACCACCAACCTTTCGGTTAACAGCCGAACGCGTTAACCGATTGCGCCACTGAGACCATGCTAGTTTTCTATTTGAAGCCTTCTGGGCATGCAAAAGCTCAGATAAGAAGCATCATGTCAAATAACATTTCAGTTGGGTGGAAATGACCTTGCATGTGACATATGTAGTTTAACTGCTGTTAAATTAGGAAAAAATGCACTTTTCTACCCTGGGTGGGCATGAACCACCAACCTTTTTGGTTAACAACCGATAGCGCCACAGAGACCACACTTCTTTCCAAAATGAAGCTTTCTGGGGCTGCAAAAGCTCAGACAAGCAGCATCATCTCATGTAACATTTCTTTTGGGTGATAAAGAAATAGTATGAGAAATATGTAGTTTAATTGCAGTAAAAATTGTAAGAACGACACTTTACGTCCCTGGGTGGGCTTGAACCACCAACCTTTCGGTTAACAGCCGAACGCGCTAACCGATTGCACCACAGAGACCATGTAATTTTGCTATATGAAGCCTTCTGGGCATGCAAAAGCTCAGATAAGAAGCATCATGTCATATAACATTTCTGTTGGGTGGGAAAGACCTTGCATGAGACATATGTAGTTTAACTGAATAAAAAACGGCAACAGAGACACTTTACGTCCCTGGGTGGGCTTGAACCACCAACCTTTCGGTTAACAGCCGAACGCGCTAACCTATTGCGCCACAGAGACCATACTACTTTCTTATTTGAAGCCTTCTAGGCATGCAAAAGCTCAGATTAGAAGCATCATGTCAAATAACATTTCTGTTGGGTGGAAATGACCTTGCATGTGACATGTCTAGTTTAACTGCTGTTAAATTAGGAAAAAATGCACTTTTCTACCCTGGGTGGGCATGAACCACCAACCTTTTTGGTTAACAACCGATAGCGCCACAGAGACCACACTTCTTTCCTAAATGAAGCTTTCTGGGGCTGCAAAAGCTCAGACAAGAAGCATCATGTCATGTAACATTTCTTTTGGGTGATAAAGAAATAGTATGAGAAATATGTAGTTTAATTGCAGTAAAAATTGTAAGAACGACACTTTACGTCCCTGGGTGGGCTTGAAGTTTAATTGCAGTAAAAATCGTAAGAACGACACTTTACGCCCCTGGGTGGGCTTGCACCACCAACCTTTCGGTTAACAGCCGAACGCGCTAACCTATTGCGCCACAGAGACCATGCTACTTTTCTATTTGAAGCCTTCTGGGCATGCAAAAGCTCAGATAAGAAGCATCATGTCAAATAACATTTCTGTTGGGTGGAAATGACCCTGCATGTGACATATGTAGTTTAACTGCTGTTAAACTAGGAAAAAATGCACTTTTCTACCCTGGGTGGGCATGAACCACCAACCTTTTTGGTTAACAACCGATAAAGCCACAGAGACCACACTTCTTTCCTAAATGAAGCTTTCTGGGGCTGCAAAAGCTCAGACAAGAAGCATCATGTCATGTAACATTTCTTTTGGGTAATAAAGAAATAGTATGAGACATATGTAGTTTAACTGAATAAAAAATGGCAACAAAGACACTTTACGTCCCTGGGTGGGCTTGAACCACCAACCTTTCGGTTAACAGCCGAACGCGCTAACCGATTGCGCCACAGAGACCATGCTACTTTTCTATTTGAAGCCTTCTGGGCATGCAAAAGCTCAGATAAGAAGCATCATGTCAAATAACATTTCTGTTCGGTGGAAATGACCTTGCATGTGACATATGTAGTTTAACTGCTGTTAAATTAGGAAAAAATGCACTTTTCTACCCTGGGTGGGCATGAACCACCAACCTTTTTGGTTAACAACCGATAGCGCCACAGAGACCACACTTCTTTCCTAAATGAAGCTTTCTGGGGCTGCAAAAGCTCAGACAAGAAGCATCATGTCATGTAACATTTCTTTTGGGTGATAAAGAAATAGTATGAGAAATATGTAGTTTAATTGCAGTAAAAATTGTAAGAACGACACTTTACGTCCCTGGGTGGGCTTGAAGTTTAATTGCAGTAAAAATCGTAAGAACGACACTTTACGTCCCTGGGTGGGCTTGAACCACCAACCTTTCGGTTAACAGCCGAACGCGCTAACCGATTGCACCACAGAGACCATGTAATTTTGCTATATGAAGCCTTCTGGGCATGCAAAAGCTCAGATAA
>NC_041720.1:16546893-16641893 GCF_900700375.1 Denticeps clupeoides
CACTGCTGAGGAACAAATGGTCTTTTGGGAAACAAAAGAATTATGAAATGTTCACCGTGCAATATTGTTAGGTACATGTTCAAGTACACTTAATAGAACATATTTGAAAATAGAGTACTGATTTTGGGAGGAAATAGTCATTACTATAAAGTGAAAGTTGAAACAATTACAGTAATTACAGTAAATGTTAAAGATATATCTAGAGATGTGCTAAAAGAGCTGGGGACTGTTCTCTCCCAACTCTGTAAACAATTAATTCTCATATGACAAGTCTACAGATGGAAAAAAAGATATAAGAAAAAGAAGAATAGAGCTGTGGAGACCTGCATCTTAAATAAATAGTGTTGTATTATTAGATAAATAGTGCAATTATATTATATTGTCTTTTACACATTACTGAAAATAAAAATTACAGTCGTTTTCTTACTTTGTTATTCCATCTTTGATGTAGTACAACAAGCACTCAGACATGAGTGGATCTTCATTGAGATTTACTAAGTGAGGGGTCTGAAAAACAGAAACCAGTAGATTAGGAATGTCCAAAGGCAACAGCATCATTTCCTGAGACTACACAAACCTTTTTCGGGGAAAACACTCCCACTGTGCCTCCATCTTCTCGAATGGCCACACCCATTTCTGCCAACAGAGCCTCTCTGTGGAAATCAGTGACTTGGTTAATAAGAGTGAATGCAAGTAAAAGTATTGTTACTTATGAATAATTACTTGAACAGAAGTAAAAGTACTTCAGTATGAGCTTTCAATCCCATGAATCAAGTATAAGACAATATGTTAGAAATTGGGAAAGACCCTAGATTATTGTTAAGAAATTAATTTTACTGACAGACAATCAATGTGTTCTGAGATTATTTGGCCAATGATTATAAAAATAGCTGTATTATCCATCTTTAAACACTGGGCGTTGCCGAAACCACGCTTCATTCTCAAAAGTCCGTTTCAAACCTCACACATATCCTGAATCCAAAGTGGAGAAAAAGTGTTTACACCCTTCAGAACATGAGAGAAGTACTAGATAAAAACCTCAACAATTAACAAAGATTAGGAAGAGAAGTTTTATGACCTATAAATGTATTTGTCTATATACTGTATGCTTGTTGTCTGTTTGTCGCCACCTCCAACATCATCTCTTTTGCTAACTGCTGTGAACACCAGCCTTGCCAAAGGCATCACTTGGAGTTCTCTACCGCGGTTTGTGTTACGTTCTTATTTTGTAGTGCCTAATTTGTTTTCCAGGATGGAAATAGGATTTTTGATTCGTGTCTATATCCAACCTTTCCATGCGGATGGCCTCAGTGCGTCTGAGCTTCTCCTCCCAGGTCTCATTGAGCTCAGCAATGATTTTCTCGGTTTCCTGGACAGAACACAACAGAGCTTGGACCACTGATATGGTTTCCTCCAGCCGAATTCCGATCTCTCAGGTTTTAACACAGATGTTGGCTGAATAGATACATCTTTGCTACAATGCACTGACTGCGCCTCCCTCCCGCTTCTTCTTGCACCCACCTTCAGCCTCTCGATGGTCTCCTCACTAGCAAGCATGATGTGGTCTTGAAGATTTTTGACAGAGCCTGCTCGGCTGGACAAGGCAGAGAGTGATGGGGAGGGGCTCATTCCTGTCATAGCATTGGTCACTGTGGAGAGATGACCCCTTTGACTGACAGCCTGGACATCAATGACATTGCTGTAATTGGCTATACCTGCCAAACAGGGGGCGTTATTCGCAGGGCACATGAAAGGGAAAAAAGGGGAAAAGTTCAGGCAGAAAGGGATATTGTAAAGAAAAGCAAAAATATTACGGCCAAGGGAAATTTCTTCAGCAAATCAGAACAGAACATTCACCTAAGGCCTGGGCAACAATCTCCAGGGGCCTTTCTCAGTTCTGCTGCTGCTTTCTCTTAGGTCTAGGCCACACCAGATCTGTGAAGTCCTGGTTTTCATTCCACCATCAATGTTAACAGGTTTTGGGCAGGATTTGGGCGTGGCCCGACCCACAAGTCAGCAGCATATTCTGCTTGTTGTCTATTTCACAAATGTAAGTGACTCTCAGCAAATTGGACAGAAACAAACACCTTTCACTGTACTATACATGTTATTAAAGAAGAACGTGGAGGCTACGTGCATCCTACATTCTCATTGACGCATGTCTCTCTCTATCACACTCTCTCTCTCGCTTATGCCTTTGTCTTGGCCTGTTTATTTATGGCGGTTTATGCATTGATCACCACATACACTAGCCCCAAATGGATCTTGGTGCCCAGTCCACATGCTCGTTCTCATTCACAATAAAATGCAAGCCAAGATAAAATGCTGCAGCCACTCTCAGATAACCAGCGGCCAAAAACAAAAGGCATTTATGACAGAAGCTCACTTCTTTGTCATGACCCATTGCATGACAAGCTCAAGCTTTCTGGAGCACCACTGCATGAAAAGTGAATTCCTAAAAAAAAATGTATTTTCTACATTTCCTTTCACAATTTATAAAGAATCAGTGCAACCATCTAAATCCTCTAGTCTCTGGTGCTACAGGCAGCTGGGGTTTATGTAGGGGGGTAGATAGATAGATAGATAGATAGATAGATAGATAGATAGATAGATAGATAGATAGATAGATAGATAGATAGATAGATAGATAGATAGATAGATAGATAGATAGATAGATAGATAGATAGATAGATAGATAGATAGATAGATAGATAGATAGATAGATAGATAGATCAATAAATTACTACTTTTATATAGAAGAAAGTGTAAACAAACCCTCATACACACATTTCAGAGGTACAGCAGGTAAGACAGGACCCGGATAGACTTATGAAGAGAGGAGAGACCATGTGACACACCTTTTCTGCTATTATGACAGTCTCCTGCAAAACTACTGGTGTACTACCAAATGAATAACTGGAGCCTATTGGAAGTGACTTTCATCATAAAGCGTTACATTGATAGATTATCAACATCAATTTAAAAAGCTGAGGAGCTCAGAGATAATACACTCACTTTCAATGATATCACCAAGACCCTGGGAGTAGAGAAGGTCTCTGAGTCGAGCCACTTCCTCCTTCAACTCACGCACCAGACGGTTGTTGGGGTCCTCGTTGATGATGGCATTACAGCGAATCTGTTTTGCTCGATCAGCGTATCTACAGTGATTAGGATGACGGTACATCACTCCTAATGCACCAAGTGAGACTTGTTTCTTACATCCATAGCATTACCTTAGGGTGCTGAGGGTCTCATCATAGTTGATGTCAGCAGGGCTGAGAGCTGCTACCATAGCAGTTCGGGAATTTCCACCTAATGAAGATCACGGATGCAATGAATATTGAACACACCAGCATAATTTTTTAGACATACACTTGTTTCCATGCTGCAAGTGCGTGGAGTGTGAAACTATTCAAGGAGAGATTCATTGTTGTTTTGTTCCAATTTAAGTGTTTCAGTTAATAAAAACTATTTTAATTATTTCATGTGTGCTGTGGCTAAAACTACTGAACTCTGTATCTTGCTATGTATGGGCACATACAGCTCTGGCAATGCTGTATACATGTGTGCTGGACCTTGCTCCGACTCTCATGACACCTTTAAAGGTCCTCTGACATGAACATTTTTTTGCTTTTATATCGGTCTTATTGGTCCCCTAATACTGTATCTGAAGTCTTTTTCTGAAATTGGTGCAGAATTACAGCCACTTTGATCCAGTCCCAATATGCGATTTCCCAGGACGTGCCGCTTCGGTGTCTGTAGCTTTAAATGTTAATGAGGAGGAGAGGAACAAGGAGGATAGCGGCCTATAGAAGTGAGGGGGCATTCGCGGAAATGACGTCACCAACACCACAATGTTTGGCAGAGACAGGAAGTCGTTTTTCCAGAGTTGGGTGACAAATTCCACATCCGACCGTCTGAGCTGCCACTCACTGAACGGTGAAGCAGAATGACCAAAGCACTCTTTAAACCTATCGCCATTTCTAGCCACCGTAGGACCATATACAGGCTAGGGGACCTTGTATTAATGTTACATTTTCATGTCAGGGGACCTTCAATAAACAGCCCTGTGGTAGGTGTTGGTCATACCCAGGTTCTCCCTCAGCAGCCAAGTCAGTACAGAGTCTCTGTAGGGGATGAAGCTCTCCACTTTCTTCTTTTTCTTGTTCTGTTGGTGCAAAAACTCTTCATAAACGTCCAGTGGGCGGAAAAGAAGAAAATTATTTCATGATTTGTTTTACCTTATTTGGAGCGGAATCCTACCAAGACAAATCAGGGCAAGACGGACATTAGATAACAAATTTGATTAATCGCAAATTATTTTGAAAAAAATTGTGAGGATTTGCGTCTGATGACTCGTACCATTTCAGCCAGTGCTGAGATGACTTTTCCAAGGGTGGTTAAGGACTTGTTGATGTTTGCGCCTTCCTGTAAAATTGATAAAAGTTATCTATGTACAGTTAATTTCATTCTTTTACCATTTAAAATCTTCAATTCAATAATTTTTTTTTTTTGTTGCAATTGTATCACAGGGAAAATAGTGGCTTGGCTTGACACGTAACCACTTCAGCGTAATCCTGACACAAGATCAGAGGCTCAGTTGTGTCAACTTCATGGCAGTGGTGACAAAGACGACCCAGCGCAAAGCCACCAAGAACGGTATCTGTTATCAGGCGGGAGGTGCCAGAAACTTAGGTAACCTTTACCTGGGCAGACAAACCAGAGAACACATTCATACCAGCCAGTCTTCACTATCATATTCCTCACAAAACCAAGTCCTTTGACTGAACTGGTAGTAGGGGTGGTAGTAGCCTAGTGGGTAACAAACCTGCCTCTGAACAAGAAAACCACAAAGTCAAAGGTTCAATCCCCACTTACTGCCATTGTGTCCCTGAGCAAGACACTTAACCCTGAGTGTCTCCAGGGGGACTGTCCCAGTAACTACTGATTGTAAGTCACTCTGGATAAAGATGTCTGATCAATTTGTGAAAATGTAAATACACCAACTGTGAGTCCCGGTTTGCCCCCAGTGCCAAGCAGGATGCAGTATCTGGCTGTTTAGCTGTGACTGGTTCTGTTTCACATTTTTACCTAAACCAACTCACAGGCGAGATGAAATTCTTAAATCACCAGTCACATAGGTTTATTCTCGAGGTTTATTCAAGGTCTCGAGTGGGGAAATGAACCATGGTCAAGCATTTTATCATCAACTCGCTCATCACCCACCTTCAGTCGGGTGCCTTTAGCCCCTGTGGAGTCCGCCCTCTCACTTCCCGCCAGATCCACCAGACTTATTTTGCTGACCTGGAAACATTAAAGGATCTTTATCTTTACCAGATCCGTAGCAAAGAACACAGAGTGGACAAATATCCATATGTTTACTCTGGTATAGAACCATAGTTGTTTTCTTACCAAATACCAAACAGATCCCATAGTTATGGGATAAACGTGACTGTGTGGGTAAAATACCTTTTCTGAAGTGTTGTCTGTCTGGGAGTCATGCTCTTTCTGGGTGAAGATGATATTGAACACGGCATGAGAACGACTGCTTGTCTCATTCATGTTAGTGGCTGCCACAGTTCTGAAAGGAAATCACACAAAACCAGTGAAGTAAAGAACATCACTGTAATTTTCAGTTATCAGACGCCCTTATCCAGAGCGACTTACAATCAGTAGTAACAGGGACAATCCCCCTGGAGACAACCAGGGTTAAGTGTCAAAAAGCTGCTGAAAACTATTTTGGCACAAACTTCCAGCAACTTGAGTGAAGGTCCTCCTCCAGAAGGGGGTGCTCTTGCACCCACAGGCTGCCTTTGTTGTAGGAATTCAGCGCTTTTTGTGCTCTTACAGTTCATCACTCTGCTCTGACATGAAAGTAAAAGTGATATTCTCTGTTTCTCAAAAGAGGTCCCAATCGATAAAAACTATGGTTTATAATTCTATAATTAAAAAAAAATCGACTTCATTGCCATCTCAAGATCTGTGGAATCTTATAATCAGTCCCTCCAGGAGTCTCTCACTAACTCACATGGCATAACCGTTTAATTTTCCTAAGGGCCGTGGCTGCAGGTGTCCTTCCCAGGACACTGGGCGCAGGACAAGACTCACCCAGGGTGGAACACGTGCACACACAATTCACTCACATACTCAATTCAACTAGCGTGCATGCATTTGGAATGTGTGAAAAAGCGGAGAGCCCAGGATAAACCTGCATTAACACATTGTTATATAAATATTTTCATTTATATTCATCCATACATTAATTTATATTTTACACTGTTCACATGTGCACACATCGAGCAGCAACCAGAATTGATCACTTCATTGATGGTAACATGGAAGCACGTTGTAAGTCGCTCTGGATAAGGGCTTCTGCTAAATGCCTTAAATGTAAATGTAAATGTGTGATATGAATATTTACCAACTGTTTCATTCTCGCTCATTCTCAATGAAGATATTCCTTCCAAAATTTTTTCTTCAACACTTTCACATTGCAAGATTCATTAAAACTTTTCTAGCACAGTCTTTAACATCTAAAATGAAGACATCAAAAAAGTAATGCTGTGCCATCAGCTAACCTGGCTTTGTTCCCAGCATCCATGAGATCTTGAATGTCACTGTAGGAGGTGACGGCCAGCTTGGAAAGGTCCTCCACGTATGGCCCTAGTAAGGGGTGCTCGCGTACCCGCAGGTTCCCTTTGTTCTTTGGATTCAGCAGGTCCCGCACACGCTCACAGTAGATCTCCATGTAGCTCACCTAAAAGAGATCCGAGCGTTGAACGTCCGACGGCTGCCTGTTTACAGCATCATTTCATCATTCCAGTCACTCGACACCACTGACGCTGTTATCAGTCGAAGCTCTCACCTCCACTGAATATGACAGGCGGTTGTCATTGCTGCTGTCATTTATTTTGGTGAAAAGGTCTTCACATAGCTGTCAAATAGAGACAAGGCGTGACAATTTTAGTTCCCTTGATTTTCTGCCCTTTCTGGCCAGCAGTAATGCTTTTTTTAGGGCTTGGTTTGTCCAATAAAATAAGTAGCAGCCCTAGCAGCTGCAACTCGACTTGACTGTTCCGTACCAGTGGTATGATCCCCTGCTGGTCCTTCTCCTGCTTGCCCATCATGGTGTATGACTTCCCAGCTCCAGTCTGTCCGTAGGCAAATATACACACGTTGTACCCCTCAAAAGCGTGCTGCAGCATCTCTTCCCCGATGTCCCTGTACACCTGCTGCTGCGAGGCATAGTTGATGTCCTCAGGCTGCAACAGGTTGGTGCAAGAAGGAAAAAAGTCATCATTTGACATGTATCAGAGGATGTGTAGAGGATTCAAATAATGCATAAGGTTAGATGCTGATGTCAGCCGAGAAGGTCTGGTTTACAGTCAGCACTCAGTAATATAGTATATAGTAGTATGTAGTAGTACTCAGTAATACAGTATAACACTCAGTAGAATTGCACTGCACAATTTCATTAATATGTACAAAATTTAAACAGGCAGTAAGTGAGGGGCCTGGTAGCTAGCTTAAGATAGAAACAAGATCTTTAATGCTGTTTGCACGTGTAATGTATTAAAGAAGTAGCATGCATGAGAGCTGCTAAATAATGGTCAGGTCTGTTTTATCTGTTTATGTAATTCCTGAGGATGCCACAGACGAGCAAGCCCCACATGTATCATGTAATACTTTTTACGTAAGTAAATTCCACATTTTAAAACCACATTCTACACACAAAGAACAACATAAGTTTCCACCAGGGCAACATACCGATGTATGTGACCAGTAGGAATAATCAAAGTTGAAGCTCTTGTTATCTTTTGGCTGCTTTGGATTCAGAATAGCTGAAAGAGAGGGAAAATGGCAGTGAGTAAAAGCATTATTACCTGCTTTTTCAACGTATCACTCACTTCAAAATGTTAGGTAAGGTAAGGTCAGTCTCATGGACAAAATCTGCACACCACATGCTAGATCTTGGTTCAAATCAGTATGTGCTTGTAGCAGCATAGAAAGCAGTGCTTGGTCATGTGTTAAAGTTAAAGTGAAGTGATTGTCACATGTGATACACAGCAGCACAGCACACAGTGCACACTGCTCACCAAGTGTGATGGGTAAAAGCAGAGGACACATTTTGTTGTGTCACTGTGTTCTTTGCTGAATCAACAGCACACAGAGCTGCCATTTATTATATTCACATATTGCACACTCCTCTATTATTTGCACCATAATATCATTATTTCATTAGTATGTCTAGTAATGTTACCTTCCATTGGATTGTATAGTCCAATAAATAATGATTTATTTATTGTCCTAATAGTTGGTCTTTATCCCATTTGTCCCATCTGTATCCCATTTATTACCCTGCAACTGGGGCACAAGAATTTTACTGCACTGGAAAATATATATAAATCATGAACTTGGAAACTTGAAACCATGGCCACTTTTAGACAGGCATATATGAGGAGGAGGCACATAGGCAGGAAATGGGTGGGGTGGGGGTGGGGATGCTCTAGATAACTGTTTTTGTCATGTAATTGGATTGCACATTGTCAGGCCTCTACCCTAAGACCAACTTGGGTGTCGCTCATGAAGGCTGAGCTTCTGCTGATTTTGCTCTTTGGGTCACTGTGGCACACAAACCCCTGACCACTATAAGGTGGCAACTCCTCAAGGGAAAATGTGAAATATAAAACTGCAAAAATGATTCCTCATCAGATTATAACAACTAAAAACATGATATTTACCTTAATTGGATGACTAATATCAAATATATTCAAACCAAACTTCTCACTATTGCCAATAGTAACAAAAAAAAAAAAGGGTAGGCCGAGTAATATAAAAAATGTCAATAAGCTTCACTAAAATCGATATATATGTATATCAGAAAACCTGTAGCGTGCAGAGTTGGAAGAAGGGGCGGGGCTTTGTGTCGGGGACTGACAGACATAGGTCCTCCAGTCGGCCTGATGCAGCAGACAGGCTCACAGTGGTGCTTGTGGGATCAAGAAAGAAACACTTCTCATCCAGACTGATACTGGGAGAAGAACGGTGGACTAGACCCCCACTGACTGTACAAAGAAGGATATATTTTTTAGTTAACTATCTCACGAGTCGCTATGATTTTGATAACAGAGATTTGTTCTTCCCCCAAGGCCTCCCGCTGTTGTGCAGCTGCGTACTACAGCTGTAATCGGGCCTAAAGAGTTAGGAGGGGTACGATATAATGCAAGTTTGTGTTTGTGGACCAGTCGTTAAGCGTGTGAGCTCGACTCGACCCAAGACTGACTTAAATGACAAAAATTGAGCCTGGGCCAAGATTTACAGCTCTACTTCCTACGGAGAAACCTGTCACTGGGTCATTTGCATACTAACAGTGATTGGATGTTTAGCTAGGGGGAGGGTGAGTGGGGATTGGCGCACAAACAGAGCATGGAGGCAACAAGAGGTGAAACCCACCATCTCATTTGTGCCTTTTCCAGCGGATTTTTTCACATACTATAGTAAATCTGGTCCATATTCGTAATTTATTATTTTCTTGCTCAACTTCTTAAAGTTTGATTTAAGGGGGCCTGTTTAACAGGGCATTGCCCCCTCTTGACCCAGTGTAGAGCTGGCCCACCAAACTATTAAAATGTTCTGAAGTGGATGGAGGTAAAACATTTAGGAAATAGAGTTTTTCTAGTTTCAAAGCAAATATTAGCTTTACCGGACCTTTTGTTCAACCTGATTGTACTTCATTGATTCATTGGTGTGTTTAGGGCATAGCATGCTATGAATCTGAATTATAATAGCTGTCAATAGTCATGATATTTAGTGAACTGGAGATCTTTTTGGTACCACAGTGACTTTCCCATGGAACACCTTTGTTGTCTGGCGTCCTCGTGAGGGTGGACTCCAGAACGTTTACATAGGCCAGTGTGAGAGAGGTCTTTATTAACTTACCCGGTTGCTTTGTGACCTCATGGACTATTACACGGTTGCTCATTAAAGTCAGGTTTGTTGGTCTACTACCCCGGGTAACTATGTCCTTGAATGTCTAGACAGTCTGTTTGACTATGGAATGATGGATTCCATACTCTTCATATATCCTTTTTTATGCCATTTCCTGCCTGATTTACATGGACTACTCCTGACATACATTGATTTAAAAAATACAAAGATCCTTATTCTTTTACTAAAACAGGGTGCCACTTACACATTATTTTCATTCCATTTATCAGACTCTAATTTTAGCGAGTTTTTCGTTTTCAGTTCGTTATAAGTTCGTTTTCATTTGCCACTCAATTACTTCTTTCTTTTAAAAGGGTTCACAGACTTTCAAGCACTAATAGGTCCCTGTCCTAATAGGGGCCACCCCTGAATACTGCTACAATTAGCTAATTATTATTTTAAATGTCCCCTATTATGAAAATGTGACTTTGTGAGATAATGTAACATTAATACAAGTTCCTCTAAGCTGTCTATGGTCCTGCAGGGGCTAGACATGGTGATAGTTGTAAAGAGTGCTTTGGTCATTCTGCTTCACCATTCAGAGAGCGGCAGCTCAGACGGTCGGATCTGTGCTTAGGGCATAGCATGCTATAAATCTGGGAATTTCTGAAATTTGGAATTTTGGAATCTGGTATTTGTTGCCATATGACGTCATAAGAGGAAAGGTTACCTCCCATTTCTCATATGTTTTCTCATATTTTATCTCTCATGTTCCATATTTTATGTCATATTTTCTCAGTGGGGCAGTGGCGGCCTAGCGGGTAAGGAAAGTACACTGAGCAAAGCACCGTCCCCACACACTGCTCCCCGGGGCGCCTGTCATGGCTGCCCGCTGCTCACCAAGGGTGATGGTTAAAAGCAGAGGACACATTTCGTTGTGTCACCATGTGCTGTGCTGCAGAATTCACAATGACGATCACTTCACTTTCATCAGTACTTCATATTTTGACCGCCTAGAGAATTTCTACCATCATGACTTCCAAATGTGTGAACCATCCCAATTGCTTGGTGATTGGATGTGAAAATGCTGAAAGCACAGAGTCTGACCGTAATTCTGCACCAACGCTGAATTTTGGAAAGAGACTTCAGATACAGTATTAGGGGACCAATAAGACCGATATAAAAGCAAAACAATAGGGGACCTTTAAAGGACCTTATGTTTTATTTCTGTCACCGGATGATTTATTTGTCCTCCACTTTTTATATAACTTTGGCTCCTAAACACTGATCTGTTATTTCAGTTTTTAATAATAATAGCTGCGTGCAATGAGCGTGCAATAAACTCACTGGTGGTGTTTCCTGACATCTGGATGATGCATTTGCTCTCCTTGCCGATCTCTCTGGAATTGAAAGGTCGCACCCTGACTGCCACTTTCACCGAGGCTCCTGCCATTATACCTGTTGGATGGAAACTGTCTGGACTGGAACCTTTTAACCTGGAGGAAGATGAACAGAACAGCTCACATTTGAACAGCTCACATATGAAGATTTAAGAGCCGAGAAACACCACGGGGAACGAGACATTGGAGCTAACGGCCTTCTGGTTAATATGGCCTATAAATGTTACGATTGGTACCATATTATATCAACATAATATGTAGATCTTCTGTGTTCTGTGCAAGAGAATCCCAGCATAAATCCATTCATCCTCAATTTCATTTCATTATTTTGTACTTTCTTCCAACACCCTAATGCATTAATGCGACTTCCCCGACCAACTATTTAAATTTGAATTATTCTATATTGAAGTAATGGATGCAAGGAGTGATCGCCTCATCTTGTTTTACTAGACTACATCTGTACATTGGTGACATTTGACCTGGATTGCAAGTTAATGTGATTTTTTTTTTTGCTGTTGCTAAATGCTGCCCCCTGTAAGGCCAGAGATCCCACGAGAGGAGAATTCCACAGTCGGAACTATGGAAATGTCACAATTCCAAACACGGCCGGATGTGCACATCCGTCCACCGACGAGCGGAAAAACGACGTGGCCGCGCTGCGCGCGCCCGACAGACGGACAGCGCGCGTCTGCGCGGCTGCGCGTCGCTCCGCGGCCCGTCACGTGACGCGCCTGTTATTACGCTCGCGGGGCAACAACACCGCGGCGCGCGGATCGTTTGCCGATTATTTCGGCGGCTCAGCGGCGCAATGACATCGCAAACGCCGCTGCGTAATTAAGGGAAGGGCGTCTGAAAAAATAAAATCCCGAATATTCGGTAACAAAATCGCATTCGTATACCTGCTAAATCAACAGACACGTAAACGTTGGAGAATAAATTACAGCAAAGTCTGGTTCTGCATACATGCAAAGCTCAATCAGTGTAAATCTGATCAACAACAACAAGAAAAAAGCCACCCAGGAACCGCATGTCTTCCTCGTCCTCTGTACTGTCACATGAAACCTAATCTCACTGGTTCAGGCTGCAAAACCGATGGCATCATCACTTGCAGGGTGGAGGCCGCCTCACCTACCAACTTCTCCTTCCCTTCGCTCCTCTGAGGACGATTCCCGTCCAGGCTTCTCCCGCCTGTCCTCAGTGTCGTGCACCGGTGGCAGCTGGAGCCCACCCCGGGGGGGCGGATGAGAGAGACCCGGTGAGGGCAGAGCTGCAGGGGCCGGCAGGGCCTGGTACGCAGTGGCGCATCAGGGCAGGGCCGGGGAGAGAGAGAGGGAGAGACAGGGAAGGAGGGAGGGATGGAGGGGGCGCTGGACAAAATGGCTCTGATGTCTGCTGGCAGCGAGGATGCTGAGCAGTGGTGATGTGGTGATGACATCAGCACAGGGATGTGGCTGTTGGGAGGTGGAGAGAGAGAGAGAGAGAGAGAGAGCTGGACAAACAGAAAGCTAGTGAATGTACAGCTATGGAAATAATAATAAAAATAAAACAGTATTTCTGTTTTTATGGCGGTCATTACATGTCCATTATTTGTTGAATTTCAACACTGACATACGTTCATGATGAACTTCTGATTAAATTATCAAATTAACCAAATATAGAGAAGCATCTGTGGACTGTCCTGTTTCATCTTGTTTGGACTGTCAAACCCTTCCTAAGCATAATTATTATATAATTAAATAGACTTGTTTTGGTGTGTTGCTTATCATTTCTTGTAATATTATTGTATGCTAATTTTAAAGTTTATTTAAATATATAAATAGCATAAACCCAGAAACCCAGAAACAGACTCATCTGTTAAGAAATACATGAAAAAGAAAAGGTTGCCAACCTTTCTTAAATTTTCCCAGAGAAGATTTTAATAAATCTCATCATAACTAAATCAAACAAACAAATTTTCCCCCTCTTAACAATGCCACCCATCACACTACTCGTCAAAGAACCCACCATCATTTATTACTTATTAATCAGACAACTGTATTGTGCCCTAAAATAAAACATTGCAGTGATCAAAACCACCGAAGGCTGAAAAGACCTTCCGCAGTCAAAGAAACAATGAGAGCAGTCTAGAACATTCCATGAAACAATGAAACACAGTGTCTGTTGGTGTACAGTATGGATACATTCAGAGTTGGACAAAATACTTTGTAGGGATGTCTGAATACTAACCATACATGTACTCAGTAATGTACGCTGTCTCAGTACATTAAAAAGTCATGTATTTAGAATAAATTTAGTAAACTTATAAAATACATGTTGAAATGTATGTGTAAAATGTGTTGCATTGTTAGTCGTCTATCTTTCTTTTGAAAGACTTCTGACTGGAACTAGAGTTACTATTGCGTATAAGCATCAACACGGAAAAATTTTTTCTGGACTCTCATCCACATCCACAACGCATGAAGCAGAATCGCATTTTTGTAAGTGTTCACACAAGCATCACTTACCAGGGATTTATGACTTATTACAGTTACAGTCAAAATACACGATACGTACTGTGTGTGACATGATTATTATTTTTATTGACTGTCCTTGACGTCAACATCTGAGCGCTCAAAGCAAATGTAATTTATATTACAACAGACGTATTATAATAATTTGAAATAGTGTTGTGTGTACTGTATTTTTGTATTTAAAATATGTATCATTGTACATCTGCACATGTTGCCTCCAGGCTAGAGTTCGAAACTCAGTCAAAACCGTCAAGTACCACAACCCAGTGTAATCGCTTCAGGTTTTTTTGGGGTTATGTTGGGGGTAGGGCAGGGAAAAATGGATGCAATCGCTTGACTCACAAACAGGGGGTTTAAATCACAACGTAACAAGGGCACAAAGAACTTACAATGACATGGCTAGACACAATAAGGATACATTCATACACATGACAACAGGTGCACATCTCTTTAGCCCTTGTTGAATGCTTCTGATACAGTGTCTTGCCCGGACGGCGCAGACATGTTGCAGACATGTAACCTTCGTGTTTCAGGGTGGGAGACCAGGCGCCCACCGTTGCGCAAATACCCACCAAATGAGGCAGCTAGTCTAATTATTGACTGGGTCGATGGCAAGGCCAGAGTCAAAGTCCCTGTTGTACCATACGCACTGAAGCATTCAAATCCACACCTGCAGAGCCACCTGCATTTTGTTCAGTTCAGTTGGGCAATTTGGTGGCTTAATTACAAATGTAATGTCAGTACAGACTTAATATGACGTAAGCTTGAAACAAACAATTAGTTTGACTTTTTGTCAGATTTGCTTGGAAATTATATTTGTTTGTGTAAGCAAATGCTTCTCTGTATTAATGTGCATGAATGTTGTAACTTGTCATGTCAAAACCTTTAACTGGTGAGGACTCAGGGTTACAAATTACCCGTCCAAAATCATTGACATTTGTGTATGTGCATGTGTAAGTGTGTGTGCTAAACATCTGGGTGGGCCATTGAAAAAAATCCTTCTCAGCCAATCTTCTTGCTTGAACAGGGTAGCCACCTCTCCTCCTCATACATGTTAACAGGCACCAAGGGGCAATCGATAGGACAACGAGTGACCAAACTCAAATACAACAGGACCCTACAGGACCTGCTGGCGGAGTGCCAGAAAAGAGCACGTTGCTCAGTAGAACCCAGGTATTTTTCTTTCTTTTACAAAACTATAAGATTAACAACTGATTGTATTAATTTCAGTTTTCATTCCTGATGGTAGAACTCAGCAGGCCAGAAGGTTAAAAAAAAAAGTCACTGTAAAGTATGCATTGCCTTTTAAAGAAAACATGATGAAGTGCATCAAATATGAGGCAGGGCTGTATGGGCATTGCTATAAATGTGTGGAGTTGGAGGGAAATGTGGTAAAATAACATGAATCCTAATGTGCCGTTCCTAAAGGGATAGTGTGGTAGGCTATTTATATTTTTTCTGTTCTCCGCTGGCTGTGGGTGGGCAGGTAGGGTCTTTTTCTTTCTTTATTCAGTGACGCACACAGTTCATTAGCCCACAGGTCAAAGACCTGTTTACTTTATATTCTCAGGTACTGACCAGAGCAGCAGATGATCAGGCTCTTCACCATGCTGCAGAGATCACTGTTCTCCAGGAGCGCCCTGCTGGTGCAAACTGCACCCTTCGAGAATTTACTTTACTCCAAAAACACACACGCGGCCTCATGCATCCACCGCTCCTTGGGCTCGGTAACTATTCCCCCTCCTGCGTGCATGTTGCGGCCCCTCGAGGCCCCTCTCCGGTACCTGTTTGGACCCGGGCCTTCCAATGTACCACCACGAGTTCTAGCGGCAGGAGGAAGGCCCATCATTGGTCACTTGCATCCAGAAATGTACGAGGTAAAATACTTTTATATATATATTAGATAAATCTGCAGTACTTTGGAGAATGTTAAGTATTTTTAATGTAATACAATAGCCCATCAACTGATACACACACATACACACACACACACACACACACACACACACACACACATTAATATATTTGTATTGTATTTTTTATAATGTGTCTGAAAAAGTAGTGTCATCTTATGTTCAGGGTCTAACAAAAAAAACCTACATGTTAACAACTAAATGCAATATTTTGATTCATATTAGCTCAGAGTCTGTCTTATATTCAGGCTAATATGGTATGTCATTATTTTAATTGTGTAATATAATATGAAGATGTAAGTAGAGAGAGAGAGAGAGAGATTTTTTTGTGTGCACTTCCTCTAGATTATGAATGACATAAAGAAAGGCATTCAGTACGCCTTCCAGACGAAAAACAACATGACAATTGCGATGAGTGGCTCGGGACACACTGCTATGGAGTGTGCCGTGTTCAACACGGTGGAACCAGGCGAGAGCGTTGTGGTTGCAGTCAACGGCATCTGGGGAGAGCGGGTCGCGGAGATCGCAGAGAGGATGGGTAAGACTGACAATCGGATGTTGCACTTCCGCAATTGACATATTGGCACAATTAGCCGACGGTTTGTTGCATGACTGCGTGTGTTCCAACAGGTGCCCGCGTTCACAGAATGGTCAAGGCTCCAGGTGGCTATTACAGCAATGAAGAGATAGAGCAGGTAAAGAACTCCTCCAGGACTAGGGGCCTAGGGCACACGTTGAAGTATCTTGAGGTCAGTTTTGGGTTCCCCCTTTGCCTCAGCTTCCATGCTCCCAACTATGAGGAGTTGGTTTGAGTTTTTGAATAATCTTGGAATAATAAACCCATCTAGTGGATCTTGTTTGCTAATGATGCATTAGTTTGTGACGGTTGCACCGATCTATTCATGATAATCACATGGCTGGTTGAGTTTGAGGGAACTGCTTTGCTCCTGTAAACATACATTATATAACACAGGACATTTGAGTGGTTGGTTTTTATGGTATCTTATAACATGTCACAGCGCAGACTTTCTTACTCGATTTGGAAGAACCCACAGGCTTTTGCAGAGGTAAAATTATAAAACATTAGTTTGGAAAACTTATACGATACATTTGTCAAGTCAGAGATTTCACATTAGAAGATTCATAGTTTCCTCTTATTAATTAAGGGAAAATAGGAAATGTCACTCAACTAAAGATCAATTTAAATCAATTGAAAGTAGCCACGCATAGACACAAGCCCATCAACTGAGAGATGTGTAAAAAGGAAATGCTGCTGCTGCCTTTTCCCCGGGCCAATATGTACTGCAGAAATCTAGAGACACAGGGGTTTATGTCCCTCTGTGCAGACCCTGGCCAAGCACAAGCCTGTTCTTTTCTTCCTTACCCATGGAGAGTCTTCAGCGGGTCTGGTGCATCCTGTTGATGGCATTGGTGATATATGCCTTAGGTGAGCCGTTTTCACACTGATTACGCTGATTTTCACACTGATTTTGCACTGTGATATCAGCGCAAGCTGAACCGCTCCCTCACGTGCTTCATCCACAGACACAACTGTTTGTTTTTGGTTGATTCGGTGGCATCACTCGGTGGTGCACCTCTCTTCATGGATGAGCAAAGTAAGTTCACAAGAAGAACTTTTAAAGCTACACACAAAGATGTTTTATTCAAGTAATATTTGTAATATGTAATTCTACATTATTTTGATTATTTTAGAAATTGATATTTTGTACACTGGCTCCCAGAAAGCCCTGAATGCCCCTCCGGGTACAGCCCCTATCTCCTTCAATGAAAGGGCATGGTAAGTCATGGTGTTGTATAGTTATTAAGTGCACAGGTCCTGCATTCTGATTTTACTCCCACCTTTTACAGCAAAAAGATGTTCAACAGGAAAACCAAGCCTGTTTCCTATCTCCTTGACATGACACATTTGTCCAATTACTGGGGTTGTGATGGCAAAACAGCCAGAATGTAAGAACTTTATTAAGTGTTGGAAGTAACTTTGCTGTGACCAGTTTCCTGGTCATTCCTGGTCAAAAGTCTTTTGGATTTGTCTGCGTTCCAGATATCACCATACAGGTCCTGTTTCCGGCTTCTTCAGCTTGAGAGAGAGTCTCTCCATCCTTGCTGAAAAGGTGTAGATATAACTCTAAATATATTTTGGTATATGTTGACATGAATGCAGAGTGTTTTGTGATGGGATGCATTCAAGAGGCTTTGGTCTTCCCAGGGCCTGGAGAACTCATGGCGGCAACACAAAGAGGTGGCTGAATATCTATGGAAGGGTCTGGAGGATCTGGGCCTGAAGCTGTTCATTAAAGACAAGGTGAAAAATACAGGGTGGTCACCATTAATCACCATCTTGACACATATTAAATACTCAAGCTAAATAGCTAAACCAGCATTGCAGTACACCCATCAACCCTATGAGTGGCACAAGCGACTGCCCATAACATAAGATAACATACAGTACAAACAAAAAGTTTGTACACCTTCTCATTCAGATTCTCACTGAAGGCATCAAAACTATGAATGAACACATGTGGCGTTATGTACTTAACAAAAAAAGGTGAAATAACTGAAAACATGTTTAATATTCTAGTTTCTTTGCTCTGATTACTGCTTTGCACACTCTTGGCATTCTCTCGATGAGCTTCAAGAGGTCGTCACCTGAAATGGTTCTCCAACAGTCTTGAAGGTGTTCCTAGAGGTGTTTAGAACTTGTTGGCCCCTTTACCTCCACTCTGCACTCTGGGTTCAGGCCAGGTCTCCACTTTTTGTTAAGTACATGTGTTCATTCATAGTTTTGATGTCTTCAGGGAGAATCTACCAACGTAAATGGTCATGAAAATAAAGAAAAAACATTGAATGAGAAGGTGTGTCCAAACTTTTGGCCTCTACTGTATATCCTTTCCTTCAGGACCTAAGACTACCGTGTGTGACCACCATCAGCATCCCTCAAGGCTATAACTGGAGGGAACTGCTAACCTATATAATGAAGCACCACCAGATGGAAATGACTGGAGGCCTGGGGCCCTCTGTTGGCATGGTGAGTGTTGATCATTAATCATTACAGTGACCATTGACATATGATTAAATTTTTCTTGGTGTGTAATTATTTCTGTCACTCACAAGATGAACTTTAATGGTGTTTTTTGTAAAAATAGTTTCAAAAGGGAGGAGCCCATGGTGACGACGCTCACTTACACACCTTACTTCCTCATTCTGGACCATTTCTTCCTTTTTCTGTCAATAGGTCACACATGCAAGACCACAGACCACAATGTTCTACAAATGAGCAAAAACACACACAAAACTCTTTCGCCTCTTTTTTACAAACTTAAATAAGAATAGGATTTTTTCCCAAAATAACACACATCCGTAACCAAACCAAATGTATATCTATATTATCAGCGCCATCTGATTTTTTAATCTTACATTTGTGAATGTCCCCAAAGCGTCACAGAAATATTACCTATGTCCCACTGTAAAGTAAAATATATACATTAAGCTTTGCCTAAAATTATTAAATGTTGTCAAGATATTTGATTAATTCTAAAATATTCATTAATCCTCCTGACAACAACAGACACACAAGGACTCAATGGACAAATCACAGCTGATGTGAAATTTGTGGTGGCTTAGTGGGTAAAGAAGCGGACCCGTAATCAGAAGGTTGCTGGTTCAAATCCCGAGCCACCAAGGTGCCACTGAGGTCCCACTGAGCAAAGCACCGTCCCCACACACTGCTCCCCGGGTGCCTGTCATGGCTGCCCACTGCTCACTCAGGGTGATGGTTAAAACCAGAGGACAGTGTTTCACAATGACAATCACTTTCGCTTTCAAATTTTCACCATCACATTTTCAAACTTCAGGAATTTTTTTACCATAATTTGGCCTGACGCATGCATTTTGATGCTCTGTTGTAGGTTCTGCGGGTCGGACTGATGGGGTACAACTGCAACAAGGCCAATGCAGACCTGGCTCTGGCTGCGCTGGCTGATGCTCTCAAAGTCTGCCCGAAGAGCAAGGCATAGAGTGGACTTTCATGCGCCGCAGTTCACAATGCCTGTAATAAAACCTTGACACTTTTTTTTTTATTGAAAACTTCACATTTTCAGTATGTACATACTGGCATTGCCCAATATGCCAAATAATTTGACCTGTCATAGGACTTTTTCAAGATGAATTCATGTCACATACAGGAGCTAATGGTCATTTGAAAATGGTATTGCATGTTTTTTTTGTGTTTAACCAGAATTGGATAAAAGAGATAAAGTATCAGATCAGCCCAGGTCAAACTAACCCCAAGACTTAGTAACTATGAGTAACCGTTGAACAGAAACTATACAAATAAATTGCGTTGAATGACAAAAACATGTTATGTGACTTAATCATTTTGTTACTTCATAATGTCATAATATGAAAGTATAAAATGCTAAAGGTATGATCTGCATGTGTTAAATAAACAGTGCTAAAATAGAGCAGCTGATAAGATCACAAGTTAACACTACTGGCTTGTTGCATTGTTTCAGATCATGAAACATGAATAGATCCACAGAGGAGATATAGTGACCATCATTTAATATCGTTGTTTAGTGTGTGTGTGTGTGTGTGTGTGTGTGTGTGTGTGTGTGTGTGTGTGTGTGTGTGTATATATATATATATATATATATATATATATATATATATATAAATGAATGTGACTGGAATGGACACTGTGGAGCTATAAACCTTCCAAATAACCCCAACAACAAGCAATTCAAAGCCCAGCTGTACAACAAATTCTTAGAAAATATACCTGCCCACCAATTTAAAGACATTTGTAACTTATTAAATTCAATGACTTTGTCGCACAAGGTGTGACAAGAGAAGGACTTTCAGTGTTTGGTATTGGCACATTTCAAATATTTGTTTTTCTGATAGAAAAGCCACATAGCCACATTGTTATCGGTCACGGGTTCACACCACCTGCATGACTCTTTATTATGATAGTAGGTTAAAAATTTTTTTTTAATAAAATTCGGATCAATTCTCTTGATACAGGTTAGAAAACACTGACAGCCCACAGACGGTAACTTGCTCACTGACAGACCTGTGCTGCATCGGGCGGGGGCGGAGACTTACTTCCGTCGAGAGGCGGGAGTTTCTCTCAGCTCAGCGCATGCGCTGTAATCATTGGCTGCCACCCAGATGGGCGTGGCCACCAGGGAGGGTTTTCCTCTAGGCTGTGCGCATGTGCGGATGTGTCGCCTCCCTGTTTTGAAAGCGCCTGGGAATGTGCAGTTTATCCCCCATCTGACGGAAGAAAAGGCTATCAGTGTTCCGACCGGAGGTATGCTGATTGGTTCTCGTTAAATTCGTTTTTATTCAGTAAAGGAAAAGAATCGAAAAGCTCCGTCCTCTTCACGATCGCGACACGATCTGAACAGTTTTAAAGTGACCAGTTGACTGTGTGCAGCAACACCAGAGGATAAAAATGGTTTAAGAACGTGTTGCAGGCCAACTTGGGATGTTAATGAAACGTTGCATACATGTTTTACCTTGTGTGTGTTCTTAGTTCAGCATAGGAGTTGACATCTGATCAAAATGGCTATTCTTACGAAACGTATCACCAAACTAGTTTATTTCGAACGATCATTTTAAAAGCATGCCGAGACTGTGCTTTAAAGTTCACCTAAAGTGAAGTGGAACCAAGTGTTGGAATTGTGTCGGTCCAAAAAAAACAAAAAAAAAAGCACCACAACTCTACTAACGTGACACGTCACTTTCTTCACGTGTCCTTAGGAAGGGAATTTTGAGAGAGTTGTCGGCACAGTCCGTGGTATAAATGATAAGTATAGCTGTGTGTTGTTTGGGATGGGCGACTGTGTAAATATGATCCTGAGATCTCCACCTTTCCGTGCAGAATTTTCAGAAATGTTCGTGTGCATGAGGAAATCTGGAATTCCTGTAGGAAGCTTGCGTCTGTCGAGTTCGAACGTGTTTCGTGTGGATTAGAATCAAAATGACTGTTTAAACTGTTAATTTACATCTTACATCTTATCTCAGCTTAGTTCTCTACTTCGCTCAATTTTGGAGCTCTGTCGTATCCATATGTATAAATGTATTGTGTGGTACTGTTTCAGTAACCACTGACAAGTCCAGTTTCGGTTCTGCCTCAGCCCAGTTTGAGCTTTAGACAGAAAAAAAAGAGCCGCTTTTGCCCTGTGTAACCAGACCGTACGGTGTACTACATGTCTATAGATTGCTATTGACCAGGAAATGGCCGCGCCCTCTTTAAAATGAAGTGATTGTCACATGTGATACACAGCAGCACAGCACACGGTGCACACAGTGAAATTTGTCCTCTGCATTTAACCCATCACCCTGAGTGAGCAGCAGGCAGCCATGACAGGCGCCCGGGGAGCAGTGTGTGGGGCCTTCTGATTACGGGGCCGCTTCCTTAACCGCTAAGCCACCACTGCCTAGTAAATACAAATAGTTTCAGAATGTTTTGAAGAACGAAAAATTCTGCCTTGGTGCCTGTAGCTTTAAATGCTAATGAGGAGGAGAGCGGCCTATAGAAGACGTCATCAACACCATTCACCAACCGCAATGTTTGGCACAGACAGGAAGTCGTGTCGGCATTTTTTCCAGAAAAAATGTAATGAATCCACTGGCTCTTCAGATTCTCACGTGACTGAACTAAAAAATATGTTTGTGCTAATTTTACATCCAATCACAGAGCAACTGCAGTGCTCCAAACTGCACGTTTGGAAGCCATGACGGTCTGTGGAGATAACGCTTTAGGGGAGGGGCGGGAAATTTATATAAATGTGACAACATATATAAAATTGACAACATAAGGGGACAAATTCCAGATTCATCGGTCTCTGAACGGCGGAGCAGAATCGCCATTTCTAGCTACTGCAGGACCATAGACAGGCTAGAGGAACTCGTATTACTTAACTTGGCAGACGCTTTTATCCAAAGCGACTTACAAGGAGAAGACACCAGCAATTCTCATTCGGTTTCCATAGATTGTGAGTTATTAATGTTAGATAACCTCACAAAGTGAAGACCTTTAAAGGCCCTGAGAAGTTCAGAGGGCTTTTAGTGACATGAAACAAAGTGACAATTTTTTCAGCATTACTCGTCACCTTGTTCTTCACACATAGGTTCCGCCACCATCCTTGATTGTCAAACTCCAACTATAATGAGATCTGCTATTTGAAACCCAGATGTGTGAAAGACGTTTCTCTCCGCCAGGTTCGTCAATGGCCTCTGAGTGGTGGGAGCAGGTCCCCTGGTTGGGGGGCAGAAGTAATGTGTCCGGGGACAACACCACATGCTTCAGCTCCAGCCAGAGCACCGTTCTGAGGGGAGTCCGTTTTGGAGGGGTACCCGTCGTGCTGCTGCTGGACTTCATCTTTTTCCTGGTGAGTCAGTCGCTCTGCGCTCTGAACCGTTTAAAGCGAATTTGCACGACTGCTTGCGACACACACTTCTGCTGCGAGTCGATGACTGTCAGCCCTGTTTCTCAAGGTGCTTCCTGATATGACCGTTCCGGCAGAAGTGTCACCTGACTGGTGCGTCCGGTAGAGGAGTCAGCTGAGCAAACAGATTTTATGATCATTTTTTTCTTTTTTTTCCTGCAGGTCTTGCTCTTTATCTTTTCCATCATACGAAAGAAGCTGTGGGATTATGGTCGCCTCGCCCTGGTCTCGGACAGTGAAAGGTCTGTGCATCCGTCTTCCTGAAGGCTGTGGGAATCCTTCATCATATTATCTGTTTAAATCCCCCAAAGTTCCCGTGGCTTTGTCCAAAATGCATCTTCCCCTGATGGTTACTATAACTTGGCCCGTATTTACAGATTTAGTGATTCTGCCAGCCGGCGCTACGCACGCATGGCGTCCTTTATTTCGAATGCGGAGGAGCCAGAGTATGAGAAGGTGAGATCGGACTCTTCAAGTCAGCTGCGTTGCCACCAACACCCCCATCACCCCCATCATGCTCACTGTTCCCCATGTGTCCTGCCTTCCAGGGTTTCTGCTCCTGGATGTTGTTTGTCTTCAGAATGGAGTAAGTACAGCTACCAAATTACTGACCTTTTTAAATGTAATGTTACACTTTGGGCCATATTTTCCTGGCCCTAAATAGGGTGTGGCACATGGAAGATAATGTCACGGCAAGCCTGTCTTCTGGAGCCTCCATTGTTCTTCCAAAACTTTTAAAGGGGAGGGGCCTGTACGTGTTGTCACACACCCAAGTTCCTCGTTAAAAGCAATACGTCACGAGGCCGGGTGTAACACAGTTACTCCCAAAAATGTTTTATGTAGTGGACATATGGACATTTGTTAAATGGTTTTCTTGTCCAAATTCAGTTGATTTCGGGATCAGTCTTTCTTCTCCTTTCCGGTACCAAGTAAAATGAGGCAAAGGAAATATTTGGACATAATGGTTATATGAAAATATAAGTGTTTAAGGGATTGCTTATCTATTCTTTATCAATTCACTTGATAGCTAAACTATCATTTCAGGAAAAGAAACTCCCTTTCTGTACGGTTGTGAGACAGGTTTTGCAATTATGGGAAATTTAAGTCTAATATGGAAGTGACATGTTTCCTGCTTAGCTTGGAGCACCACATCTATTGTCTTTTTCTACTAACAGGAAGGATAACCAACATACAGTACAGGCCAAAAGTTTGGACACACCTTCTCATTCAATGTGTTTTCTTTATTTTCATGACCATTTACGTTGGTAGATTCTCACTGAAGGCATCAAAACTATGAATGAACACATGTGGAGTTATGTTCTTAACAAAAATGGAGACCTGGCCTCCACAGTCACCGGACCTGAACCCAATCCAGATGGTTTTGGGTGAACTGGCAACGGGCAAAGGGGCCAACAAGTGCTAAACACCTCTGGGAACTCCTTCAAGACTGTTGGAGAACCATTTCAGGTGACGACCTCTTGAAGCTCATGGAGAGAATGCCAAGAGTGTGCAAAGTAGTAATCAGAGTAAAGAAACTAGATCATAAAACATGTTTTCAGTTATTTCACCTTTTTTTGTTAAATACATAACTCCACACGTGTTCATTCATAGTTTTGATGCCTTCAGTGAGAACGTAAATGGTCATGAAAATAAAGAAAACACACTGAATGAGAAGGTGTGTCCAAATTCTTGGCCTGTACTGTACTTTATCACCAGAACATGGAGGGGAATAAATCTTGAAGTGATTGTGATCGGCAACCTTCTGATTACTTGGCCGCTTCCTTAACCGGCAGGCCACCACTGCCCCACAATTTGCCCCACGGGAATTGTGGGTTAATTAGCCCAACCCAACTACTGTGGACCTGTTTTGGTTTGAATCCAAATGAGAAAGGATTTTATAATAATGAAGAGTAAGTAATCTGTTGATTTTGTGGAAGAAAGCTGTCAGTCAGAAGTACAAACACGACACATCTGCCAAATCTGAGGATCCACTACTGCAATCCAATATGCTGAAAAGGCTGTCGCAGCCGCACGTCCGTCCCAAGGCCATTTTGAAGGATCATATTTTGTCATTTCTGTATCAGTAGAAAGGGAAGTATGTTTGATGAATCAGTTTTTTTCAGAGTCGCCTCTTTTTACCTTCTTGGCTGCTTTGTTCACTATCGTAATCAAAAGTCACTATGAGATGCTCATTAACATGAGTGAATGATAAGAAAGTGTTCAGCACAAACCTCTGGGATTGTTGGAAACATCACATCAAAAGCTCCTCGCTTTTGGAGAGACGCAAACTTTTTACCTTGTTTGCTTTTTTTCTTTATTACGTAACCTTACGTGTGTTATGTCATAGTCTGGTGTCGTTCTATAATGTAAAAAATGCGGCCAAACTCTTGACTGGTAGTGTATATGATAACGTGTCTTTCTCTTGCACAGTGAGGCGATGATAAGAGACCGGTGCGGCGTGGACGCGGTGCACTACCTGTCCTTCCAGCGCCACCTCATCACGCTGATGCTCCTCATCTGCGTTGCGTCGGTCACCATCATCCTGCCCGTCAACCTGTCAGGGAACCTGCTGGGTACGTGAGAACTCTCTTCCCTTTTTAATCTCGCTTTTTTAATCACAGTAAGTCTTGAGCCTTTTACGCAACTGTAAAAAATCCAACGGTTTCTTAACGCAGAGAAAGCAAAACAACCTCTGCGTGTTGAAAGAAGAAGTAGTTCAGAAAAATATGGGACAAAGGCACATAATGGCACTTTTACAGCTATAACAACAACATTTAGAATTACAGGGTTCAAAGGGTTAAAGAACCAGATTGAGTGCTGTCATTGTAACGGCTGTTGTTATATTACAGGCAATGATCCTTATAGCTTTGGAAGGACCACAATTGGAAATCTTCAGAAAGAGTAAGTGCAAGAATATGCAATCATTTCTTTGTGCTGCAAAATGCAATTTAAAAAAAAATGTCTGTGCGGCTTCTGTCACTACCGAAAATGTGACTTGTGTGCACAGAGGGAAGTTGTATTTATGTTTCACTCCCTTTAGCAATATTTTAGGCAAAACATATTGAGTTAAAACTTATTCACAATTTAAAATCAGTCACTTTAGGCTGTGACAATCGGCAATAAAGAGGGATTGTAGAAGAAAATGTGACACACTGGCGTTCTGTGATTGGTTATCTTTGTTCCCCAGTAATAACCTGCTGTGGCTGCATACAGTCTTCGCTGTACTCTATCTGGCACTCACGGTGGGACTACTGAGACACCATACCTCACAGATGAAGGGAATGCAGAGAGAGACGGTACACAAGACATAACTAATAATAAACCTCATAAGCCACTGGATTCTGGTAGGCAGGCAAACCAAACATAAATCCAGAATAGCTCTAACACCAGCAGTCATTGTGTCACTTATGTGGCCAGCGTGGTCCCTCACTGCACCCCATCAGCTCAATTTGGATCATTTTGGTCTCTGTGGGGGGTTGACAATGATAGTAAATTGATTGGAGCTGTTGCTCTGTGCTGTCCTGTAATTGGTTAAATATTGGTTCATTTTGGCAAACATATGAAAATTTCACTTTGTGACATTAATACGAGTTCCCCCAGGCTGTTTATGGTCCTACAGTGGCTAGAAATGGTGATAAAGTGTAAAGTGCTTCGGTCATTCTGCGTCACTGTTCAGACAGCAGCAGATGGGGACGAAACGTTACCTCCCATTTCTCATGCTTTGTCCACCCGCCCCTCCCCTAAAACATTATCTACACTGACTGTCATGGCTTCCAAACACACAACATGTTAAAATTAGCAGATTATTAGTTCAGTCATGCAAAATTAGTTCAGTCATGCAAGACCAGTGGGTTCATTTAATTTTTTTCTGGAAAAACAGCAACACGACTAACCTGACATTGTGGTTGGTTGAATGGTGTTGATGATGCCATTTCCATGAACGCCCCCTCAACTTTTATAGGCTGCTCTCCTCCTCATCCCGCCCCTCTCCTCCTCATTAACGTTTAAAGCTACAGACGCCGAAACGACACGTGTGGGACTGGATGAAGTGGCTGTAATTCTGCGCCACGGATGAATTTTGGAAAGAGACTTCAGATACAGTATTAGGGGACTGATGTAAATGTCAGGGGACCTCGTACTTTTTTTTTTTTTTTCTTATTGCAACATTCAGCTGATCCCAGTAATGGGTCCACATTACTTAAGAAGGAACTGCATAAAAATGGATAATGTAGCATAAAGCCTTAAACTGATAGTGTTTAAAATTTTGTCCTTAGCACACCTTTGCACAAATGCTGCCATAATATAAAGGCGGGTTTTCTGCATAATCAGAATGTTCTTCTTGCAAGCGTGAGCCATGATCTGTGTTCTCAGTGTTCTCTTCCGTTCCAGGCCAGGAACACGCTCTTCATATCCTCGGTCCCTCGCAGAGCCACTGTGGACAACATAAGGACACACTTTATGTGAGTGGATCATGGGCTTTATGTGAGTGGATCATGGTGTAACATTAAAGTAGCAGTAATGAGCTGTCATGATAACATAATAACGTCACAGTATTCTTACATGTGGAATACAAAAAGTAACCATGGTTTGGGGTTTTTATGATTATGATTGCCAAATTAATTGCACAAATATGACCTATGTCTCATGAAACATGTCAAGAAATTTGATCATTTCAAAAACATTCAACCCCTTAGACCCCTTTCAGATCACAAGTTTGCCCATCCAATCTGTGTGTGTGAGGCTTGGAATGAACGCAATGAACGGATCTTGCTGTGATTTTTTACATGTGTAAGCAGCGTGGCTTAGATGAAGAAGAAATTGCATTTGCATTGCTGTCAGGAGCATTTAGTGTTTGCCCTGTTGCCCTTTTGTGGGGTCGATGATATCATCAAAAGATGAATCAGAAACACAATTAGACATTTGATACTGGCAGAGGGCTTCATTAGCAAGAGAGGCACCCATTTGCATTCCCATTCTCCTTTCCTATTCTCCTTCGAAATGTCTGTTTACAGCTTTGTAAAATAAGAATGAAAGTTATTTGGGAAGTAAAATGTATGTTACCCAACAGACGTGTTCATACGCGGCCCTGTTGCGTGTGTCTGCTGGTGTGCGGGGTGTTTCTTGCACAATGGATGCACGTTTTACAATATGCTCAATGTGAGCACATTGATGCCACAACCATATGCGCACAATGATTATCTCTAAAAAATCAGTAGGGTTACTGGTACCAGGCTTCTTCATCATCATTTAAACAACTGTTGACTCAACTAAGTGGATTAGGAATTAGGGAGTTCGGTTATGATCGAGTGAACCTCAGAGACAGAGACCCACTTGCTGGCTCTTTGTTTTTAATTTTACTGCCATCTTTTGGCCATTTGTCTGCATTAGGGGAGGCATGTACTGTCACTGTGAATGGACTCACTTTACTGTAAAACCCAGAACCTCCTGAGAGAACAGTCGAGCATATCAGATGTTCCAGGGCATCCAGGAGATGCATTAAATGGTGCAGGGTGCAGTAGCCCTGCAGTTAGATGCAGGGTGCTAGTAGCCTAGTGTGTAACACACTCGCCTATTTTAGACATTAATCTTTTCTTTTAAAAAAAAAAAGTATCATTATTAAAATTACATTTATACCTCACTTTTTTCAGGGAGGCCTACCCCACTTGTCGAGTTACAGATGTGCGCCTCTGCTATGATGTCACCAAGCTGGTTTACATGGACAAGGAGAGGTAATAAAGTATGATTTCGGAGAGCACTGTGGTAATGGATGTCCTTCTGGATCTCTGTCAGAGTGACCGATGTGTTCCTGGTCACCTCGCTGATTAAGGCCCCTTTGCCTCATGGCTTGAGTTGTGTCAGTTATGGGACCTTTTATAGAAAGGTGTGTGCTTTACCAATTTATGTCCAATCAGGTGGACTACAATGATGTTGTAGAAACTTCTGAAGGATACTTATGTACATTTATTAATAAAGCAAACTGACTGTCATTAAATCATAGTGTGTGTAGAATTTGAATTAATTTTATAATATTCTATTTTGAAACATAATAAAATGTAGAAAAATGGAAGCATGTTACATGATGTACTGTATATTACACATTTTACACAATCTAAAGTGTATACAGAGCATAGATATATAAATATAAAATAGTGGCAATATGCAGCCAAATTAACAAACAAATTGTACTACAGAATGCAATTACGTAGGCTGATTTACAACCTGGAAGGGAATTCTGTCCACTGGTTTGGTGTAAATGAACCCAAATTCAGGGATTTTTTTTTTTTACAAAAAAAATTACCCAAATCAAGTTCTAGTTACTATAAACCATAATTGGCCAAATATTTTGCCTTAAATCATGAATGTAATGAGTCTTGGAAAAATATGGTGGTGGCATCTTCTATTCAGGCCATTATAGTATTTGTTTGAAATGCAAAAGTGAACTTGGCCATGGCTGACGTATATATTTTGCCCAAAACTGGTATAGTTTGCCCAAAACTGGCTGGAACTCGAGCTTTAGTGGGACATGAGGGAACCGTCCCAACTGAAACTCCAGAACAAAAGGGAAATGAAGCTGCTCAGTGTTTCAGATTTGACATTGTGCGCTGATCAGATCCCATGGCATTTTGCTGCTTGTAGGATGTGTCCCTCCTGCACGATGTCCTGCAGCCAGTATCGTCTGATGAGTTCACTTGGATTTGACAGTAGTTCAGTGATGCTTGCTGTCATTTCAAAATAGATTCAAAAGAGTTTTTTTGTTCAATTCAGCAGTATACAGTGTCTTTAAATGCTGTCACACGAATTGCGATTACAAAAGAAAAATACCTATAAATGTTAAATACCTGTAAAACTATAGACTGCATAAACTATAAAAAAAACTATAGACTGCATCAAGTATACCGAGACATGACAAACATGTGCAAAATGGGCAGATTTAATGTGAAATGTCATTTCTGAGACAACAGGCTGTGTTTGACCTCAGTATGCACGGTGTTGCGAGCTTTAAGGCAAATCTTCCTTGTTTGGTTTATTGTAACAGTACCCCAAGAGCTCCACAAGAGGGCGTTGGCCTGGGAAAAATATCAAAATACCAATGTTCTTTCCTGCTGTTCCTACTCAGAAAGCGTGCAGAGAAGAACCTGCTCTATTACCAGAAGGTTCTGCAGAGGCAAGGGAGGCACGTGGTCATCAACCCGCGGCGCTGTAGCTACCTCTGCTGCTGCTGCGGTAGCTGCCAGTGCTGCCAGGAGGTCAGCGGCGCCACCTCACACACACCTCATCACTTAAACCCGCCAGGACAAGAGAAATGGACTTAATGGTCTTGCGTTTTGCATTTTTACATTATAGCGCAAAAGTGAAAGTGATTGTTGTACACAGCAAGCTCACGGTGGCACAATGAAACGTGTCCCCTGCATTTAACATGACTCCTTGTGAGCATTAGGCAACCATGAACGGCGCCCGGGGACGCTTCCTTAGCTGCTAGGCCACCCCTGGCCACTGAGGACACAGGACTATGAAATAATGAACAAAAACACCTCAAACAAGGCAAAAAGTTGAACATTTGAGTGTTCAGCTTGAGGGAGCTTTTGCTGTGATGGCAGCATTTCACACGTTTGGCTTCACTACACCACCTTTTGCTAGACAACAGGGACAGAGGGTAAAAAAACAGATTCATCAAACATACTTTCACTTTCTCCTGATACTAAATGGGGGGCAGCAGTAAGCGGCCCTGTAATCAGAAGTTTGCTGGTTCGAGCCAGCAAGGTGCCACTGAGGTCCCACTGAGCAAAACTCCTTCCCCATACACTTCTCCCCTGGCGCTTGTCATGGCTGCCCACTGCTCACCAAGGGTGATGGTTAAATACAGAGGACACATTTTGTTGTGTCACCGTGTGCTGTGCTGCTGTGTATCACAATGCCAATCACTTCACTTTCATATGTTTCTTGCGAAATGGTTCCATAACCACCACAGAGTAGGTGCGTCCAAACTTCTAACTCCAGACGCAAAAATCACGTAGTGCCATATTAGTTTTGTTTTTATTATTATCATTATTATTCTTGTTGTCTTGGTTTTATTATTTACTGCAGTTTTATTCTGCTTTGTTCAAAATAACTAGAGTGTCTTTTGTATGTGCTTGCAGGTAGATGCTATAGAATACTATAGCACACAAGAAGCTGCTCTTTTAGAAGAAGTACAGAGACTAAAACAGAGAACTCCAGAGCGCCCCCTGGGAATGGCTTTTGTCACACTACAGACAGAGTCAATGGCAACATAGTAAGTTTTGTTTTAGAAAGTTGATTTTTGTTTTATTTATAAGATCATTTTAAATGATAAGTATTACTATGACACATGGGGAACATTTATTAAGTGCAGTATACTGTGATTGAGAGCAAAGGAAAGAATTTGGAATGGACCTGAGACTATTATGGCCTATTGAATTTTTTTCCATGCAAATTGCCCACCAAAACTTTACTTCATACCACCACATACCATTGAGAATGTTTGAGTGACGTTTAATTGTTTCTTCAGTATTCTGAAGGACTTCAATGCCTTACAATGCAGAAGTGGGGCAGATGGCGTGGGCGGGGCCTTCAAGTGTGGTTGTTGCCGTGAGCCACAGCCCTCCTCTGTTAGCGGAAACCTGCATGTTAGATCCTGGAGGATCAGCTATGCCCCCAATCCCAATAACATTTACTGGTAGGTTGTGAATAGTGGAATTCTCCTTTTTTCTTTGTCTTGACTGGTACTCTAAGGTGGGATTCCCAAATTCTTGAATTTGAGCCTCTTCATTCCTCTCCTCTCCCACAGGCAGAATTTGTCAGTGAAAGGAGTGCGTTGGTGGCTGCGCTTTATTGTGCTCAACTCTGCACTTTTCACCCTGCTCTTCTTCCTCACCACACCCTCCATCATCATCACCAACATGGACAAGTTCAATGTTACAAAGCCCATTTATTACCTCAATGTGAGTCAATAGCGCCATTGCTTATTAACGAGAATCTTATCTCTAGACAGGTAGAGATTTTACAATTTTACTGTTCAGGAAAACAAGTGGGCTTAGTGAATTAATTTGAGATCTAGAAATTATTTTTTTAGGTTTGGAATATGGTAAAATATGAAAATTTTGAAAAAAGTACTTACAGATTAAATTTTTATTATGGTAAATATAGACTATGTAGACTGATTTAAGGCTTAGGCTATTAAGCCTAAGATCAATGAATTATGTACAAATAGTGTTTAAATGGATTCTGTATCATAATATAAATCTATTTACTTGTGTTTTTCTGTCTTAAACAGAGTCCTGTGATCAGTCAGTTCTTCCCCACTCTCCTGCTGTGGTCCTTCTCGGCCCTGCTGCCCACTGTTGTGTACTACTCCACGTTGGGAGAGGCCCATTGGACCAGGTACCATACATTACATAAACCTTACACTCTGTTTATATCTTCAGTCACTGCACAATTCAATGAGGCGTCATTTTGATTCAGAATGTTTTTATGTATGTGCTGAAAAATCAGTTTTTATTTATTTATGTGTATGATATGAATTGCTAAAATTCCTCTACTGCACTCTATTGTCATCATTATAAGCAGCTTCATGAGATGATCCTTAAAAAGAGTGCAGGAAAAGCACTGACAATTGCTCAACACAGGAACTCTTTCATTACATTTATTCATTTATCATACGCCCTTATTCAGACTTACAATCAGTAGTTACAAGGACAGTGGTGGCCTAGTGGGTAAGGTTAGAATCTCTGAACCGCCAAGGTGCCACTGAGTAAAGTACCATCCCCACACACTGCTCCTTGGGCACCTTTCATGGCTGCCCACTGTTCACCAAGAGTGATGGTTAAAAGCAGAGGACACATTTTGTTTTGTCACCGTGTGCTGTGCTGTGGTTTACAATGACAATCATTTCACTTTCAATAAATGAGTAGGTATGTGCCCAATTGTGAGCATTCACAAAAACAAAAAAGAATGCACACATTACTGTGTTATTAACTGCTGCTTTTGTGCCTACATTCACATTTGTTCATATTCATTTATGCTTGAAAATTGCCTTCCATAGGTCAGGTGAGAACATTAGCATGATGTACAAACTGTACATCTTTCTGCTCTTCATGGTTCTGATTCTGCCTTCACTGGGCCTGACCAGGTAAGTGATCAGACTGCAGTGTATGTGACAATTACCAAACTTTTAAAAAGCATGTTAGTCCCCTTTAAATTGTAATAAATCTAACTTCTCAAAGACTCGTTTATGCATGTGCAAAAATAAGGACACCCTGTTTCAAACGTCACCATCCACCTCCTGTTGTGTGTGATTTATATTGTCAATGTAAAGCTACGCATGCACTCCAAAAATTCAAACCTGACAAGTATAAAGCACATAGAAAAGCAGTAAAGCTGTCCAGGTAATTCGATTTGGGGAAAAAGACATATTGCAATTATTGAGATCAATATTGCGATTGCGATATGATAAAGGACGCTTGTATAGCAATGAAAAGTCGCATACAAATTACTAATAGTGAAATTTTTAATTTCAAACATACAAACTACTTATAACAACTGCCCAGTGCTTTCAAAATACAATATTCTACAAAATTAAATAATCACAAAAAACTCTTTACATTACTGTTGAACGACAAACCCTGGTAAGGCTAAACAACTGTTTTGATTATATTTGGCCATTATAAAATCCTGTATTATAGTTCTTACGTTTAACCAGAACGTTGTATGGAGGCTGAACACAGGGATGCATAGCTTCGCTAGCTAATAAAACGGGATTTTATAATGGCCAAATACATTCAAAACAATTGTCCAGCCTTACCTATGAAATGTAATCCCCCGGGATCTGGTTTGGAGCGTGCAGCGGTTTGTACAGCCCCAAGCAGCACAAGAGTGAGGCATTTTTATGCACTTCTCTCCATAGACATGTATATGCTTCACTCCACTGCAGATCCTATCGCAATATGGCGGCGACATTGACGTAGGTCTACCCATATGTCTATGCGAGTCACGAATCTGAGGTCTCCATTGAACCGAACCGAATCGAAAGTCATGTGACTGAACACGTCACATTCGACTGAAGTGAGACTTCAGTCAGCTCACAAACTTTGAGAGAATGAGTGATGTGTTCAATCCATGTACTAATCATTTAAATTGCAAGATTTTGCGTTCATGTAATCGCACAGACTGACATCGCGATTACGACTGTGATTAGATTAATCGTACAGCACTAGTTCTAACATGCTGAAAGGGGGAATATTGCTGTATATTGTAATCGGTCCATAAATAATCGGTCCTCTTGTGCTTGTATACTGTGACAAGGGTGGTGGTCTGATCAAACAGGCGAGTCAAGCTTTAACTGTGCGTGGGAACATAATAAAGTGCCTCCTCTCGCTCCTCAGCCTGGCTGTGCTCCTCCGAAGGCTCTTCGACAATCAGTCCGACACAAAGCTTCGCTTTGAGTAAGTCATGCCGTGTGAGAGCTGACCAGACATATGATGCTAGGTCAGAAACGATCACGTCTCCCCCTCTCTTTTTTTTATCTGGCGTGTGCAGGTGTGTGTTTTTACCTGATCAGGGCGCCTTCTTTGTGAACTACGTGATTGCAGCAGGACTGGTGGGTTCCGGTATGGAGCTGCTGCGGCTGCCAGGTTTACTGCTCTATACCATCCGTATGGCGATGGCTCGCTCTGCCGCAGAGAGGAAGTATGTCAAACAGGTCCGGAAAGTCACATTTGTTGGGGGTTACATGTAATGCACATGTATGAATGTTACCTTATAAGAAAGATTATGGATGCGCGGATACCACAATTGTATTTGCTCAATAATAGCACATATGTGAGAGTTACGTAAATTCTGTGCCAGTTACTAGAGAACATGGTTGCCTTATGATACATAAATTATTTGGAGGCAGGAGTATCTGAGGTCCTAAGATAGTTACGTTTGTACAAAACCCAGTTTATTCCAAAGTGTCAGAGTAATGTTAAAATGGCCAAAAGTGATATATCAGTATTTTCCTGGGAAAGTAATAGCTGTATGATATTTTAAAATCACCAGTTAAAGAATTATTGAGAAAGATCGTGTAAATATGCGACAGGCCCAATAATGACTAGAATCTTGGGTGTGGAAAGGAGGACGCACCTTCCAAAGTATCTTTATATAGGGGGAGGTGACCAATAGGCAGATGGTAGGTGGAGCTGGTAGGCTTCAACTCCTCCCACAAAGTCAACCTAAAAGAGACAGGACACACAAAAACATAGCCAGACACAGACAACACGTGGGAGCATACGTCCAGGGACGTAACAAGAAATAATAAGAAAAATGAAGATACCACAATTTCATTGTATTCGCTCAATAATAGATCAGTTCTGAAGAAATGGCGTCTAAAATTCTTTGCAGATGGAATCATGAGGAAAGCTGGAGTACAGGGTGGGCCGTTTATATGGATAAACCTTAATAAAATGGGAATGGTTGGTGACATTGAACACATTTTATAAGTGGTCAGAATGAAAGAATAAAGTTACGTTAATTTCTTGTGAAATTACCAATAAATTTGATGTGCCACATGACCCTCTTCCTATTGAAAAAACAAAAGTTGGATCCAAGATGACTGACTTCAAAATGGCCACCGTGGTCACCACCCATCTTGAAAAGTTTGCCCCCTCACATATACTAATGTGCCACAAACAGGACATTAATATAACCAACCATTCCCATTTTATTAAAGTGTATCCATATAAATGGCCCACCCTGTAGAACAGCAAGACGTTCACCAACTTAAATCAACATAACATTATAACACAGGTTTACTCCTGCCTCCAGATACTTTATGTATCAACACAGCCACCATTTTCTGTAGTGACTGGCACAGAATTTCCATAACTCATATATAATATTTGGCCCAGTAACAGTAATTGGGCCTGGTATTGGTCCATAACTTGATAACTAGATTGGTATCTGTGCATCCCTAATAATAATAATAATAATAAGAAAAATAGTGACGTGTCCTTGGTCTCTCCCATTTCTGTTGTGCAGAATCAAGCATATCAGTTTGAGTATGGGGCCATGTATGGCTGGACTCTGTGTGTCTTTACTGTTATTATGGCCTACAGTATCACCTGTCCTGTCATTGTGCCTTTTGGTGAGTTTAAATTTTTGAGTACACACTCACACACAATACAGTCCATAGTCTTAATCAGAATATATATATCTGCCGATATTTTTTTTCCTTTTGAAGTCCTTGCATATCAGTGGGATTTAGTTTATGTCCTCTCCTTCTTATTCTGTGCCCCTGCAGGTCTCCTGTACTTGTTACTCAAGCACATAGTAGACAAGCACAACTTGTACTTCACTTACCTGCCTTCACGTCTGGATCGCCAGGTTCACCTAGGTGCTGTCAACCAAGCGCTTGCAGCACCCATCATCTGTCTCCTGTGGCTCTTCTTTTTCTCCGTCCTCAGAATGGGTAACTAGCTGAACTTAATTGAACTGCATTTAACTGCAGAACAACTCATCAAAATGTCTGACTATCTGAATTGAACCATTTTGTGGTTGCATGCATCCAACTTCAGATAAAACAAGCCAAACGTGTTTCATTATTCAATTTCGACTATTTTAGATTTTTCAGATTGGCCCTGAGGTTCTAAGATTGTTAAAGATCCCTTATTATGAACTTGTTTTTTGCTTTTATATCGGACTTGGTGGTCCAATAATACTGTGTCTGTAGACTCTTTCTGAAATTTAGCCTTGGTGCAGAATTACAGCCACTTTGATCCAGTGGGGCGTTCGCGGAAATTACGTCATCAACACCATTCACAAACCACAATGTCTGGACAGGAAGTTGAGCCAAAGCCATCTTTACACCTATCGCCATTTCTAGCCACTGCTGGACCATAGACAGGCTAGAGGAACTCGTTTTAATGTTAATTAGTCTCACAAAGTGAAATTTCAGTAACACTATTCAGTAACATTCTAGTTTGATTCCAAAGTGTCAGACTGATGTTAAAATGGTATAAAAGTGATATATCAATACTTCCTGGGACTTTTACTAATTAGTAGCTTTTTTAAAGCCACCAGTCAAAGAATTATTGAACAAGATAAGAACAAGTATAAATAAGCGACAGGCCCATCAATTACTATAATCTTTCTCCTGTTTACTGTGTTTCTGTACTCTTTCGGACATAATGTGTTGGCCAAATTGAAGATTAATTAAAACAATTGTTACAAAAATATAATATTTGTCACCATACATGGGTCTTTTTAGTTTAACCTGTAAAACATATGTTGAGTTGTCTTTTTCAGACGTCCTTTCTAAACACTTTAATCCAACTTAAAATGTATGCAAAAATATATTGCACTGTATTTTTTGTATTTTTGTGTTTCAGATTAGTCCCAATGTCCTCATTGTTCTACTTTTTCTGGTTTCCATTCGCAGGGTTAATGGCTGAGACCTCCCTCTTCACCCTGGTGGTTCTCTGTGCCACAATCTTCATCTGCATCGGTTATAACTGCTTTGGCCATTTTAAGTACCTGAGCCCCCACAACTACAAAGTGAGTTTGATTTGCGCTCAGTTGCATGTCATGGGGTTTGTGATTTTTTCAATAATTTCTCATGGTGCTGGAAATCTGGACTATAAAATATCGTGATTTACGCATACAAGTCCTGTGCATCTCTCCCGTCAGGTAAAGGATGAAGAGGATGAAGAGGCTGATGAAGCATCAGTGAGCTCCTCAGGCATGGTGAGAGATGCTGTCCTAAAGAAAGAAGGCCAGAAAGACACCTTACAGTTCTCAGCATTATTATTGCTTTTGAGTATAAAACCAATTCTGCCATGCCGTTCTGCAGGTGTATGTCCCCAAGGTGCTGAGCGCCGAGCCAGACCCAGACCCAGACTGGTCAGACAGGCAGCAGCCAAAAATGTATGGCACCACAGAGAGCTCCCCGCCGTTCATGAGTACAGATGATACTGAGCCGGATGAACCAGAGACCTAGAAAAAAAAAAAAACATTTTCTACTCTCACACAGCTGGAACGCCTGGAAAAGACCAAACCCATAGCTTTTTTTTTTTTTTTATTAGAGAGCCAAAGTGTCCCGAGTTGCCACTGTGCAAAATGTCTCAGGAATCCTTCATCACATCACTACACCCAATGCTTTATCAAAGAAGACCTGCAGGGTGGTAGTAGCCTAGTGGGTAACACACCCACCTATGACCCAGGAGACCACAAAGACTCAGAGCAAGTGTCCCTTAGCAAGACACTTAACCCTGAGTGTCTCCAGGGGGACTGTCCTTGTCACTACGGCTCGTATGTCGCTCTGGATAAGGGCGTCTGGTAAAAAAGGATGATGCCTCAAGTCCAGGGATTGGTGAAGACACAGAGGGCACAATTGTCCAACTGGCCCTAAGAAGAGCACTACACACTAAGCCTGGGGCTTATTCGCTAGTGTACGGTAAAGGCGTCCTCATGATCCGCATAAATAAGTAGATCAGGTGACAGTTTATGTTCCAGGTGACAGAAACAATTGCACGCCAACAAAGAGGGTATTCTCTTCATAAAGACACAGATAATCTAGTGATTCTTTTTTTTTTTATTAATGTAATTCCTTTTGGGGCATTTCACAATTTCTTCTTTTGCTATACCTACATCTGTTATTTCTGAAAAGGTTTTTGTCGGGGTATTTCAGCAGAACCACAGGCCCAGTGACAGGCAAACTTCTGTCATTGTCACAAGATTATCAAGGATAATCAAAGAAAAAAGACTTTTAAAGCATCATACCCAGCATACAGTTCCACACATAAAATCTCTTACTTTACTAGCCAAAGTGGGTCTGACTAAACTGCCGTTCCCACGTCCTGGTATAATTCTATCTGTTACGTATGCCAAAGCATGGAAGGCTGGGCAGATTATAACATCTAGTCAGGAGTGGAATGTCAGCAGCAAAACATGAACTGGATCAGAGAAATCTCCCTGGATCACGCCTGCGCCGGTCAGATCCTTCATACGCTGTATTCAGAAATGCCTAGGTCACGGGGCCCTGTAGGTCACGGGGTCGGCTCAGTCGGTGTGGACAGATATTAAAGGGAGTGTTTAATAAGGGATTAATCGTGTTTCACTGTAAGACATTTTGGACCGTCACTGCTCAGCATTTTTATTTTTGTATTTTTTTGTTGTGTCTACAGTTGCTGCTGAATGTATTTGACAAAATTTTATGATTGTGATAAAACTGTCTCGCAGAGTTATACATGTTGTAAGTTATAATCAATACAAATTTAAATTTATAGAAAAGGAAAAGGGAAAAAGGAGTGTCATCTTGCATTTTCAGTCTAGACAAAGACATGCAATACCAGTAGATATATATATATATATATACACACACACACACACACACACACACTTATATATACACATATACATACACACACACACACACACACACACACACTATAAGCCAAAAGTTTGTAACCTTCTCATTCAATGTGTTTTCTTTATTTTCATGACCATTTACATTGGTAGATTCTCACTGAAGGCATCAAAACTATGAATGAACACACTTAACAAAAGTGGTGGCCTAGCAGTTAAGGAAGTGTCTCCGTAATCAGAAGGTTGCCGGTTCAAATCCCAATCCACCAAAATGCCATACTCCCCGGGCGCCTGTCATGGCTGCGCACTGGGTTAGCAGTGTGCTGCTGTGTATCACAAGTGACAATCACTTCACTTTATAAAAGTGGAGACCTGACCTCCACAGTCACCGGACCTGAACCCAATCGAGATGGTTTGGGGTGAGCTGGACCAACAAGTGCTAAACACCTCTGGGAACTCCTTCAAGACTGTTGGAAAACCATTTCAGGTGACGACCTCTTGAAGCTCATCGAGAGAATGCCAAGAGTGCGCAAAGCAGTAATCAGAGCAAAGAAACTAGAATATAAAACATGTTTTCACTTATTTCACCTTTTTTTGTTAAGTACATAACTCCACGTGTGTTCATTCATAGTTTTGATGCCTTCAGTGAGAATCTACCAACGGAAATGGTCATGAAAATAAAGAAAACACATTGAATGAGAAGGTGTGTCCAAACTTTTGGCCTCTACTGTACATAGATATATAATTGCATGTCTTTGTCTAGACTGAAAATGCAACATGGCCCTCTTTTTGCCTTTTTTCTTTTTCTTCTTCTTCTTCCCAGACGCCAGTATGGGATATTTGTTACACTTTGTATCAGTGATGCTTTTTACACATTCGTCAAAATAAAGGGCTCAGTCTCAGGATTTGTGCTTCCAAATCCTACATGTCGTTGAAATGACACCATTTAATGCCTTAAGTGTCTCCAGTCGATCACGTGTGTGTTTTGATGTCTGAGCTCGAATAAAAAGTTGCAATGAAATGGTGACAAGACAGGAACTGGAATTTATCCTAGAACTACAATTCTCTTAGCACGCGAAGGCAGCAAAAGGTGGAACATGTCTTAAAAGAATCGCGGTGGGATCTTTTTTTTTAAATTATTATTACCCCCCCCACTGAATAATCATTATTTTGTAGTACAGCGCAGTGATCAGACACTGAATAAACACGATCGTATCGAATGAACGATCACGTGGGTCCCGCATAGCGCCACCTGCTGGATGCGCGCGTCCACTTTTCATTTCCTACTTTTTTTTTTTTTTTCATTTTTAAAGTCCATTCGAACGAGTTTGCGTGACCGCCGTGGACGCTGGGTTTAGATTCGACTCCGCTCTGTGGAACGGGGCGTGGGCTGGAGCTGGCTGGGCCCGGAATCGGGGAGGGATCTTGGTCGAATTTCTCGCGTTCCTCTGGCGGCTCGGCATCCTGCTGGTGGAACTCGACCGGCGAGAAAAGGCGCGTTTCTGTCGCGGGAGGGGGGTCCCCTTCTCGGCAGGATGCTGCGCGCCGCCCGCACGCCAAGCGAGTCGCTCCGAGCGCCATGAAGTTCAACGGCTTCCTCAAGGTCTGCGTGGGGGAGGCGGCGGGTCTCCGGCCGACCACCTTCTCCACGCGACACTCCATACGGCCGCTCCACAAGTCCGGCCACCCGCTGGACCCGTACGTGGTGCTGCGCGTGGACGACGTCAAGATCGGACAGACGTGCACGCAGGCCAAGACCAGCCGGCCCGCCTTCAACGAGGAGTTCTGCTCCCACGTGCGGGACGGGAGGGTGCTGGAGCTGGCCGTGTTCCACGACACGCCGATCGGGTACGACGACTTCGTGGCCAACTGGACCATCCATCTGGAGGAGCTGATGGAGACGTCCAACTCGAGGAAGACCTTCGAGTCGTGGGTCAGTAGAGTGATTGTGTCTGGTCGTGGAATGAAAGGACAGTACTGCACAGTAGTAAGCTGAATGGCAATAAAAAAATATATATTTCTAATCCTAGAGTTAATTCTTACTCAATGTAGTGTCCAAATTTACATTTTAGATTAATTTGATTACACTGCAACTTCAGTTGAATAATTCTGGGCTATAATAAAACGAGCTCATTTTTATTACTGAAATGCATGCTGGTTTCAAAGCGAAGTGATGCACACTGCAGCACAGCACGCGGTGACACAACAAAATGTGTCCTCTGCATTTAACCATCACCCTTGGTGAGCAGCGGGCAGCCATGACAGGCGCCCGGGGGGGCAGTGTGTGGGGACGGTGGCACCTCAGTGACACCTTGGCGGATCGGGATTCGAATCGGCGACCTTTTTATTACGCTTCCTTAACCGCTTGGCCACCACTGCCCACTTCTAATACAGTTGTAAATACTCGTTCTAGGCCAAAATACGTTTACTCTGAAATACTTTTAGTTCAGATTGGATGACTGTTTTTAACAGGATGTGACCCTTGGGTGCCATGGGGCCGCTGAGCACCATGTTGGAGAGGCCTGCGTTATCCAATACAATACAAATTCTACACATAGCATGTTACCAACAGCTACCCAAAGGAATAAAAACATTATACAGAACACATTTTTGATTGGAGAGGTCAATTTAGAACATTATTGTCGTGTTTTAATAAAAGGCCTTCACTGGTCTCACGATTCGATTGCGATTATCAGTGCTTCGATATCGATGCATCACGATGCACACCATACATTTTCTACGGTACTTCATATGATGTTTTCAAACACGAGTTAAGGTCTCGTACGCCTGTGTGGACGCTTAGAGGTCCTACAATGAGCAGAAAATGTTTGTATTGTTCTCTTCCAAGATGGTGGCCTGTAATAAAAAGTGTCATTTCACCGCAGTGACGGAGGGTAAAGAACTGAACCGACATTATTGTTCTTCTGTAATACAAATCAACAGTGAAGAAGTAAATGTCAGTTTTTCAGTGTTTTTATCAACTCTGTCACAGCGTCGAAATTCTTTTGAAAAAGGTTACAGGCAAGAGAACTGTACAAAGATTCCGTTCGTCTTCAAGTCGCCACTGAGCTCAGCGTGAAGCATAAGCGTGTTTTTCTAAACTCTCGTCGTAGATCTCTGGACACTCAGTGAAAGATTGTTTTTTCCTCCATTCCCGCTTTGTGTGTGTGTGTGTGTGTGCTTTGAAGTTCAGAAAGAAAACTATCAGCCCGTGGCCTGCGTTCGTCTTGGTGCTGTAAACCTTGTGTCCTGAAATGCCATGACGCTTTCTTGGGAAGGTCACCGTGGCACGACCTTCGTGTGCTGCCGCCCGGTCCAGATTTGCAAGTAGGACAGGATGCTGTGAAATATGTGTTCCAGATAAAACATGAAGCCGTTCTCAGAGCCCAGTACCCGCGATATTATCTTATATAAGATATTAACTTATGAACACGTACTCGAATTGTCTTGGCTTTTTCTGCATTGTATTGCAAGTGTGCAGGTTTGCACACTCGCTCTTATGATGGTCAGGAAGCTGAAAGACTGTGTGTGTGTGTGTGTGTTTAATACATCTTCACCGCTCATTGTATTGCAGCTCTGGGGGAAAAAAAAAAAGAACCCAGGCAGCTTTCCACCCACTCTGCAGCACGCACATGCGACTTGTTTCAAACCACGTTGTGGGGTCGTTTTTTCCGCTTGTGCATGGGGTCTTGCAGCCTTCATGCAGCTCAATGCCTCCTGGGATAGTGGGCGGAAAGTGACATCTGCCCCCCCCCAAGTGTAGCATTCAATTTTTTTAATGGCCTCTATCTGGACTCTTATTTTGAAAATTTGCTGCTTGACTCCTGATTGATTGATTAGATGATTGTGATTTACTGGTTTATCAAGATTCGGAAGTTGAAAGTACCAGTAACCATGGTTAACTTACGGCAGCATGGTGACATCCTCACATCCCATCACATAATGATTGAGGATGTAATGGCACTGTGTAGCCCAATCAAATGTGATGCAGAGGGCACATAAAGCATGGCGTGATGAAGGGGTGAGAGCAGGCTCTGAAATGTGAAAATATTTGACAAGCCTGGGAATAGAGATGACCTTCACAGTATTCATATGGGCACGATAACAGTGAAATGTTATGAAATCATAACAAGCCAGAAAATCTTTGAGACAGAATAAATCTGGCTGTTTCTGACAGTATATTGGCAGATTCTTTTGACTGATTCTTTACTTAGCAGATGCTTTTATCCAAAGCGACTTACAAGACACAAGCGACTTGTGATTCTAGTAAGTACAGTAGAGGCCAAAGGTTTATACTAGGGCTGCACGATTTGGGGAAAAAGACATATTGCGATTATTGAGATCAATATTGCGATATGCGATTGCGATATGATAAAGGACGCTTGTATATCAATGAAAAGTCGCATACTAATAGTGAAATGTTTAATTTCAGAGTGAAACATACAAACTACTTATAACAACCTGAAATGCCCAGTGCTTTCAAAATACAATATTCTACAAAAATAAATAAATCACAAAAACTGGTAAGGCTAAACAACTGTTTTGATTATATTTGGCCATTATAAAATCCTGTATTATAGTTCTTACGTTTAACCAAAACGTTGTTTGGAGGCTGACTTGAACACAGGGATGCATAGCTTTGTTAGCTTAGCTAAGGTTAAGATTTGTAAACTGAGGTGAATTTCTTTAGGAAACCTTCAAAGTTTGAGAAAAGTTAACTAAACAGCTAAGAACAGTCTAAAGAGTTAATGCCTACGTTTAGCCAAAACGTTGTTTGGAGGCTGACTTGAACACAGGAATGCATAGCTTCGCTAGCTTAGCCTAGCTTAGCTAAGGTTAAGACTTATAAAAATGGGATTTTATAATGGCCAAATATATTCAAAACAATTGTCCAGCCTTACCTATTAAATGTAATCCCCCGGGATCTTGTTTGGAGCGTACAGCGGTTTGTACAGCCCCAAGCAGCACAAGAGTGAGGCATTTTTATGCACTTCTCTCCATAGACATGTATATGCTTCACGCCACAACAGAACCTATCGCAATATGTCATGCGCCGTCTACCCATATGTCTCCGAATCGGAAGTCATGTGACCAACGCGTCACATCCGACTGAAGTGAGACTTCAGTCAGCTCGCAAACTTTGAGGATGAGAGAATGGATCGGATATGTTGCCGATCCAATCCATGTACTAATAATTTAAATCGCAGCTTTTTGCGTTCATGTAATCGCACAGACTGACATCACGATTACGATTGCGATTAGATTAATCGTGCAGCACTAGTTTATACACCTTCTCATTCAACGTGTTTTCTTTATTTTCATGACCATTTAAATTGGTAGATTCTCACTGAAGGCAACAAAATTATTTTTTAACAAAAACATGTTTTCATGCTTTGAAAGTCTGCTTTACACACTCTTGGCATTCTCTCGATGAGCTTCAAGAGGTCGTCACCTGAAATGCATTTCCAACAGTCTTGAAGGAGTTCCCAGAGGTGTTTAGCACTTGTTGGGATCCAGCTCACCCCAAACCATCTGGACCGGGTTCAGATCCGGTGACTGTGGAGGCCAGGTCTCCACTTTTAGTTAAGTACATAACTCCACATGTGTTAATTCATAGTAATTTTATTATTAACTTTTGATAATATTTTTTCTGCATATTGTTTTCCTAAATCTCCTCATCACACTGGAGCTGAAGCTCTATATCCTGTCACCAAACGGTTTCGTCACACGTGCTAAATTCTCCATTCTTCATTCACCTGCTGCCCTGAACATACGTCACCCTGTCAGTTTTATGTCGGCACTGCTGCTCGCTGCCGCGTTGCTTTTGTTCTGGTGAGGAAAGGTGCAGTCTGGAGGGGAGGGGAGGTCTGAAAGATCCGCACTTTTTCCGGCCGCGTCCACGTGTAGTGCCACCGCACACAAAAGAAACGTGCCCGGTTCTTATGATCTTGTTCCTGACGGTCTCGGTTTCAACCGATCGTCATTTCGGCCTGATTTAATATGCCGGCATGGTCCGAATCTAGGACCCCCCCCCCAAGTGCTGCCACGCTGCAGAGGTTTAATACAAAATTCCTTTCCTGACACTACACTCCCCATTTACCAGGGTTCAAGTTAACTGTAAGAATGTTATTCCTGGGTATGGAGAAGAAAAAAAAACACTTTAAACACGTCAAACAAGTTCCTGCAGAAACGAAGCTTAAAACGTGCTGGTTTCTCCAAGGTTTTGTGATATAAATGAAGTCCCTATGTGGTAAAAGTGAAATGTGTCCAGAAGAAATAGCATCATGTTTCAGACATTTACATTTACGGCATTTATCAGACGGCCCTTATCCAGAGCGTCTTACAGTCAGTAGTTACAGGGACAGTCCCCCCCTGGGGACACTCAGGGTTAAGTGTCTAGGCTACCACCACCCTTGAAAGTGTTATACTTTTCAAATCGCTTTGGAGGACGTGTAAGCAGTGGATAAGGTGGTGGTCACTTTTTCCTGTCGTGGAGGTGGGCGTGTTCCTTTCGGTGTGGTTTCGGAATTAGTGACAACGTTCACGCTCGGTGGATGTGACCTAGTTTTCAGCTGTAGGGTCGCACTGATCATGTCACAGGCAACAAGTCGGTCCAAGTCTTTTTCACTAAGGCAAGCGTATTTAGGGGATTCACATTCTTTCTGGGTCATGTCTGTTTTGGTGTTCTTTTTAAATATGTAAGTATTGCGGGGGGGGTTAATATGGTTTTTACATATGGGTTGTCATCATTGCATTAACAGCTTAACATCTCTGTACATACATTTCATGCATCAAAGCCAAGAAATCTAATTGTGGAGCAGAACGACCAGCATTCTCCATGCGTAACATGTTTCTTATGTTAAAAGTATTTTTAACAGCGTCTCTTATGAAGGCCCTGGTTTTTAACTCATATCGGTTCCACTACAAATTATGTTTGTTTGACCGTCTTTAGGAGATTTTGGAATTAGTGGCTTGGCATGGGAGTGGATGCTTCTTATCAGGTGACATGGAAGGGGACCACATCTGCTCCATGCAAGCTCTCTAGTGGTGTCCCTCAGGGCTTAGTGCGTGGCCATCTTCTGTTCTCACTTTACAACAAATCTCTCATATCCTCACATGGATTAGCAGATGACACCCAACTCTTCTCTTTTCCGCCATCAGATGTACATACATCTACCAAGATCTATGCTTGCCTGCATGACAGCTCATCATCTGAAACTCAACTCCAGCAAAACCAAACTGCCATTCATCCCTGCTGTTTCTCCTCCACAACAGAACGTAAAAAAAATCTCTCTGGACGATCCCCCAATCTCTCCCTCTGCAAGTCCAGATACTTGTCCAATCTCTGGTCATTTTCAAACTAGACTATTGTAACTCACTCCTGGCTGGTCTTCCTCTTACATCAATCATGCATGGAATCCAACTTGGTCCTGTGTTACACTTGTTTCGCTGCTTGACTGGGGCACCCCTAGGGGAAACACTACAGGAGGAATGACTGGAACCAGGTCGGTATTGCCTCAGCTCTGGCTCCGCCCTGCTGCTCTACGGTTTCAGCGCGGCTCCCTCATGCGCTTTGGTTGCTGATCTGGTGCCCTGATGGTTGGATGTTTGTGGCAGGGAGCCAACACGTTCCACAGCGTGTGGATGTTCCGGTGTCTGGTATGAACGCAGGCATGCCAACCGGCCCAGCCTGCTTTCTGTCACTGGCGCTCAGCTGAAACTCCGATTCTGATGAAAAAAACGTCACTTGGTGCACAGATGATCATATCAATATTTCACACAATACATGACATTTCAAAAAACAAATAGAAATATGCCTATGTGTTTGTTGCGGTCCTTAACTGCTGATCAGCTGAATGGCGTGTAACGTAATACACGTTTATCGCAGGCAGGGACGAAGCCAGGAATGTTTTATTCAGGGCACCTGCTGGGTCTTTCAACAACTGTTTGAAAAGTCCACTGTACTAAAATGTTTTTTTTTTTTTGTTTTTTTTTGGAATGACATTGACTTCTAACTAACAAAGTTTCAGTTTGAATAAATTCACTTTAATCACAAGCGGTTGAAGGAAATAAAAAAAATGTGTGTGTGTGTGTGTGTGTGTGTGTGTGTGTGTGTGTGTATATATATATATATTATATTATATTATAAAGACAACCCTGACATTTTCAAGACTCTTTAGAATACTCACTACTAAATATAGTTATCATAGTGCCGACGTGGACATGGAGGACTCAGTCGCTCGACTTGTACACGCATGGGAACACTGGACAGGAAACACAACGCACGCGATGACCCGACGAAGACATGATAGAATCAAGGCAAATTTATACAGATAACAGCGGGTGAAAACACTCCGGAAAAGCACAGTCTGATCGCACCCCGCAATGTCAGTTGGTCCCATCAACCAGTACTGATTAGTTAATTTTTTTCTTAATTAAAGAGAATCCCACTTTTTCCATACGGAAGAACCTAGTGCCAAGTGCGGATTACTGAAACTACTGACTATCGAATTACAATTTATCGAATTTACAATTTTAGTGATTTACCCCATGTTGGAGTGGTTCACAGTGGTATAGACAGCTACAAAGGGCCAGTGTAAACCCGGGACATTATCTTACAATGCAGGATAACCAAACCACTCTGATCACAGGCCATTTTTTGTTCCGCCAGTCTTCCGTTTTCTTTCAGCTTCTGAGTTCTCGATGGTCTGGAATATTTCTCTCACTTACTGATGTGTGTTCTCACCTCAAATAACTTTAGTTTTTTTGTTTTTTTCCTGTTTCGGTGGCTCTGACACCTTCAGGTTGTGCTGGAACCGGAGGGCAGCATCCATGTCACCATCACCCTCACAGGTTCCTTCACTGATGGTAAAGAAGCACTTTTGTCACGCTTTGTGTGTAATAACTTAGCGGTTCTGTTCTTTATTATTCATGTGCCATTTAGCACATTGAACTACAGCGATTTTGTCCCTCTCAGATGAAGCTGTTCTTAATGGATCCAAGGAACATAAAGGGCTTACCAGGAAGAAGGTGCTGAGAAGACGGAAGGTGCACCAGGTCAACGGCCACAAGTTCATGTCCACCTACCTGAGACAGCCCACCTTCTGCTGCCACTGCAACAACTTCATCTGGTGAGAGGGTCTGGTGGTGTGGGTCTTTCCACTGACGGGTGGGGCAAGTCCGCTATGAAATATGGGGCAGTGGTGGCCTAGCGGTTAAGGAAGCGGCCCCGTAATCAGAAGGTTGCCGGTTCGATCCCCGATCCGCCAAGGTGCCACTGAGGTGCCACTGAGCAAAGCACCATCCCCACACACTGCTCCCCGGGCGCCTGTCATGGCTGCCCACTGGTCACTCAGGGTGATGGGTTAAATGCAGAGGACAAATTTCACTGTGTGCACCGTGTGCTGTGCTGCTGTGTATCACATGTGACGATCACTTCACTTTATTATTTATTATAAGCAGTAGAAAGGACAAGGACAGGTGCAAGGTGGCTGTACACTAGCAGCAGACACCAGGACCAGGGACACAGTGGAGCGCCATGAGACAGGATTTAAACATGAGAAAAAGCGTAGCATGATCCTGTGTATTTGATCACATGAATTTTGCCGTGGTTATGCTAGTCGGTAATACTTATTGACAACTTTCAAAAATGGGAGAAAATAATCACCACGTTCTTTTATGGAACAAAGTTGATTGACAGTCTAATAAAACAGAGAGATATGGAGCATTTTTCAGTTTGTAGTTGTAGTAAAACATGTCATTGTTAATAACACATCCATAATGGTGCGTAAGCTGAAAGCGCAGTTGACGTGGACGAATTGCACATTCGGATGAAATCTGTCAGGCCAAATTTCAGTCATGCGCCATGACTCTTGGATAAATTGGACACGTTCAAACCCATTTAATCCTGTAACCATTTTCACTCAGATCTCAGAAGGGGTGTGATCCTATGTGAGCTCATGGCACCGTAATGTTGTCAATTGTACAATATTTAATATGGTATTTTAAAATATGAGTTGCTGCTTTATGATTAGGACTATAATAAGGCGTGGCACATTCCACCACTCCTTTTCTTTTCTTTTCTGCTGCTGTCACAGTTTTACAAATGTGAAGTCTTTAATGAACTATAAATGCTGATATTTATCTGCAGCACTGAACTCATTCGCTGAACGTATTTGTTTTTCCTTGTGAATATGACCCAGTCCCATGAGACCGGTTTTCTGTTGCATTTGTTAATTCTTTCCGCCTGACATTACCTGTTAGAAACATGACCCCTGCCTCTTGTCTCTCTGTAGGGGTGTGTTTGGAAAGCAGGGTTACCAGTGTCAAGGTTAGTGCTTTATTTCATTTAAATATGCACATCCTTCTCATCCCTCTGGCCCGGGCTTGTAAACGGCTTACAGAAACGAGCCATTTGGCTGGAACATTCGTTCACCTTCCTCACGTGGGTGGACCCCATCAACTGGGCCAAGGATTAGAATTTCCTCATATCAAGTGAACTTTTGTCTATCAACAGTTGGGGTGGTACGGTTAGTCTCCCTTCTTAATTTGCTGTCATACAATTCACCACCGCCCTCATGTGTCCATATCCCAGTGTGCACCTGTGTGGTCCACAAGCGATGCCACGAGCTGATTGTTTCTGAGTGCCCTCGCATGAAGAAGAAGGCTGAAGAAGAAGTAAGTAATGATTGATTAAATTTTTTTGTCCAAAGTGTCACTTTTCAAAAAAATTATTCAGTGAATATGACTTAACCTTACACAACAAGTTTATTTCCTGTATAAATTATTAATAATAATATTAGGAAGACAAAAGATGAAGGCCTAAGACTTTTTTTCTGTCAGTAATGGCAGTAGTTGGAGAACCAGATAATTTATCTGATTATAAATGATCCATGTTTATTCATTTTAATACCTAAAACATAGATGTTTTTTTGGGCCCTGCAGGGCGTCACTCAAGGCTTCAGCATCAACATCCCCCACCGATTTAAGAAGCACAACTACAAAGTTCCCACCTACTGCAACCACTGTGGCTCACTGCTGTACGGGATGATCAAACAGGGTCTGCAGTGCCAGGGTGAGACCACACAGACCCACGGACACCCCTCCACGCTGTTGTCTCTTTATGTCTCCTGCTCATATGTGTGTGTGGGCGGCTGCATATTGTGCAGGATGCAGAATTAACGTCCACATCCGCTGTCAAGAGAACGTGGCGGCCAACTGCGGGGTGAACAGTGCAGAGCTGGCCAGTAGACTGGCGGACATGGGGCTACAGGCGGGCAGACTCAGCAAACGCAACTCGAAGGTGCGCTGACACACACATCACTGATCAACTCATCATACAACTCATCACATTCAGCAAGCGCATTTGATTGGTTTTGGGTGACAACATGTCATTTAATCATAAATGATTCAGTGAAACCCTTCTAATTGTTTAGACAACCATGTCAAAAGATATGCTTCGGTCTGCTAAGGAGCACACAGAATTACACTGCCCTCTGTAATTATTGCCACCCCTGGTTGAGTATCAAGGAACATTTGAATTAGCATTTCATCACTACATGTTTTCCTGGGGTATAAGTCGACCTTCACAATCAGGCAATGGCTCCAAGAAAATAACCACTCGTCTGCACCGGCCAATATCTACTGTCAGAGGAATCATTAAGAAGTTTAAAACAAGTGGTAAACAATAGAGGTGTGAACCATCACTGGTCTCATAATTTGATTATGATTATCAATGGCTCAATAACGATGCATCGCGGTGCATCCCATACATTTTCCAAAGGTCTCGTACGCCTGTGTGGACACTTTGATTTGCTACAACGAGCAGAAAAACTGTCTGCACTCACCTAGTTACCGTCGTATATACTGGTATATCTCCTTTAAAAGCACACGGCTTTGCTGTGGGAGTAAGTCGTCTGCCTCGGTCCTGATGCAGACTGGTCCAAGCTCCTGTGGTCCCTTTATTATTTCATTTTGTATTACATAAAAGCAGTAACGTTTGGTATGTGTAACGTCCCCGTCTCATGCAGGAGCGGTTACCGACATTTACCCGGGCGTGGCAGAACTGAGGTGCTGTGAGCATAATAAATAGAGAGCGTGATGGAAACCCCAGCAGCGACGTGAGATTCTCTTTCTTTCCGGCGGGCCTCTCTGCATGTTTCCTCCAGAGTTTCCTCCACTACACACCACAGTTATAATAGTTTTGGATTTTTCATTAGTTTTAGTTTTTATTTCGTTTAGATTTTTTTTTTCAAATTCAGTTTTTAGAGGCAGATTTACTAGTTTTTATTAGTTTTGATATTTTGAAATTGCTTAGTTTTAGTTTAATTTTTATTAGTTACAGTGTTAGTTTTTTTTTTTTGTAAATTAGGATATTTGTCAGGTGCATGAATCAAAATCACCAGGATAGCCTTATCCATCTTAGCTCCGATAAGGTTATTGACTCTTGCAGCTCTGGGTGTTTTTAATTTTGGTTCGAGTGAAGTGGTGAACTTTTTGAAGGTAATCGAGTCACACAGTCGTGTAGACATTCCAGTCTTAATAAACATATTTACCAATGCTTCTTCTCATTTGAGGTGTTCCTGCGTATTTACTAGCCAGCAGCTACTTGGTCCATTATGGATGCTGTAGTATCACGTTCCTTTCCCATGTTACCTGGCCTGGCTACCGCTTCTCTTTCTGGGGAGGGCGGGCGAGAGGCTAGCTTGTTCAGGTACTCTTGGTTCGCCTTTTTGTGTGAGCTTTTCAAATGGACTTTCAGATTCGTGGGGTTTTTCCCCTTGAGAAGTATTCCACATATTGTATCACCTGCTTCTACAACAAGGCACTTACTTTTATTTTTGCCACTGTCATAATCAAAGAAATCCCAAATAGGACTTTCTTCCGCTTTCTTCCGACTTTCGCTGCAGCCATCACGCTAGCCGGCGGCGTCACGGAAAGACTATGGACACGTGACGTCACAGACCACGTGTTACCATAATGGTCAAAAACCTGGCTTAAAACTGGCAGCGTGAAGTAAATAGATTTTAATTCAACCCAAAAGGCTTATTATAAAGACGAAAACGAAGGACTTTTTTGCTATAATATTAGTTCTTTTAAGTTCGTTTTGTATACACACAAAACAGTTTCAGTTAGTTTTCGTTTTTTTTTAACTCTTTATTTCAGTTAACGAAAATGCTTTTTCAATTCTAGTTTTAGTTTTATCGTTCGTTTTCGTTAACTATAATAACCTTGCTACACACCGACCCAAACCTGCTACAAATACCATAAAAACGCAGTGAGGAGGATATTAAGAGAGAATTTCAACAAATGGTAACATCTTGGGGGTCACAAAGTTTCCAAAACAACCATCAGCTGCTATCTACATGCCAACAAGCTATTTGGGAGGCATGCACAGAAAATAACTTTTCTTATTCACAATCATAAACGCAAACCTCTGGAGTCTGCTAAGCGGAACTGGGGCTTCAACTGGGACCGTGGGATTTGGTCAGATGAGACCAAGATAGTGTTGCCAAAAAGCTCTACGCAGAACACAGAAAAGCACCCCATGCCCACTGTGAAGTGTGGGAGAGAATCAGTGATGCTGTGGTCCCTGGGAACCTTGTTACATTTACAGCATTTATCAGACGCCCTTATCCAGAGCGACTTATAACTAGTAGTTACAGGGACAGTCCCCCCCCTGGAGTTCCTTAGGGTTAAGTGTCTTGCTCAGGGACACAATGTTAGTAAGTGGGATTTGAACCTGGGTCTTCTGTGTTCATAGGCGAGTGTGTTACCCACTAGGCTACTACCACCATAGGGTTTATGGCATGAATGCTCTGAAATACCAGGACATATACCAGCAAAATCTCATGCCCGCTGCCCAAAAGCTGAAGGTTTGTCGTCACTGTGTCTTTCAGGAAGATAATGACCCTAAACATCTTTCTGTATTCTTGTGAAACACAGGAGAAGATAAGGTGCTGTTTTGTAGGCAAAATGGAGTATTAACATCAGGGGTCTAATAATTGTGGCACACATGATTTGATGTAAAAAGAATTCTTTTGTTAATGTGGATTTTTTTCCCCACTGAATAAATGCACTTGAATATTTTTTTCATTGTGGTCCTATAACTTTATTAGATGTTAAAGAACAGTCTTAAACAGGGGTGTAATTATGGAGGGCAGTGTAACTGCAGAGACCACATTTCACTGTGTGCACTGGGTGCTATGCTGTGGTGCAATGCTAGTCACTCTAGGAAATAAGGTAATGTGGTCTGAGTCCTGTTTTAAATTAATGGGTGCATATGGATAAAAAGGGAAGTGATGCACCAATCACGCTAAAGTCCCTACTGAACATGTCTGCGAAGGCCGTGTTGTGGTCTGGGGTTGCTTCAGTTGGTCAGTTCTGGGTTCAGCATTATGTGGCAATAAAATGAAGTCAGTCACAATTTTCACACATGGATTGTGTGAATCTTTGGATTACTCTCCCATCCTAAGCACAAAATTTAGTTGAAAAATGAATAAAGATCTAGACCTTAATGTTGTGACATTGCATACGTTTATATTCATGTTATAATTGAAAGCACGCCTTTTTACATTTAGTTTTGTCAGAGCAGTATATCCACTTCAATGAAATACGAAGGACGTTGCTCAAATAGAGAATTCTGTCTATCGATATCAATATTAGTGATATTATAAATATTACTATTTGGTTTACATTTTAATGGCTTCTGCAGCCCTGGAACACCATTTTTCTGCTGGAACGTCATGTTCTTTCCCTACAGGTGACCCCTGGCTCTGGGAACTCTCCTCAATCGAGCGTCAAGAGTGAAGTAGAGCCTGACTGCCCCACCCCATCAGTTCACAGTGTGCAGCTGGATGACTTCACTTTCCTACAGGTGCTTGGCAAAGGCAGCTTTGGCAAGGTTAGGTGACTCTTTGTTTCTGTGCTGGATTTTCCAGGACTTGTCTGCAGAAGAGATGGTCATGGCTGCTTGTTGTGTTGTACAGGTGATGCTGGCCCGCATGAACAGCAGTGAGAAGGTGTTTGCGGTGAAAATGCTGAAGAAGGACGTCATCCTGCAGGACGATGACGTGGAGGCCACCATGATAGAGAAGAGAGTGCTGAGCATCTGCCACAATCACCCATACCTGACAAAGCTCTACTACTGCTTTCAGACTACAGTGAGTGTGCAGACACACATGCGTCACAATGTGAAATCATGTAATATAATCTATTTAATGTAAGTGAGGTGTTTTTACAGTTCAACGTAATCTCGCGAAAACACCTTCCATCAGAATTGTCACAATTCAACAGCAGGTGGCAGCAGTTCCTGTGTTTTGGCTCCGCAGACAAGTCACATGGGGCATCGTCACATTCTGCGACGACAGGACTCAGCCAGTTAGAGCCAGAAAGTGTGCTGAGAAGAGCAGCCTGTACTGAAACTGCGTACCCGCACCGTACACGCTCCAATAAATAAATAAATAATGATACAACCGCTATAAAGGACTACTCATTTACCACTGAATACACACCTCATACTCAAGATAAACCACGTGTTAGATTGGCAGGTAAAAAAAAAAATAGTGAAGCCTATAGGGGAAAAGGTCATTGGTTTTTATAATATAGTTAATGTAAAATCCAATGTATATATTTTTTGCCGATTGAGGCGGATAAGGTCAGATTCTTAGATTATTACCTACAGTAAAAAAAAAACCATTTACAATCCACAAGTCTGTTCTGAAACTTGTATAGAATGAAATATTGGGAAGTTTGGGTTCAATAAAGTATCTGCTTATCTAGCTAGATAGTTACCCATCCATCAATATTTTCTTTTTCTATTACCATATTAAAGTTTTTGTGATGACTGTTGTATTTAAAAATGACTGGAATGGTCACAGAGTAACAATATTGATTTATACGCTGGGAACGTTGTTGATGTGTGGAATGTCACATTTGACTTTTTGACATTGACCCCACATTCTCATGTTCCATGTTTGGATCGTGATTCGCTGTCTTTGCCAGGACCGACTCTTCTTTGTCATGGAGTTTGTCAACGGCGGAGATCTCATGTTCCACATCCAAAGGTCGCGGCGGTTTGATGAGGGCCGGGCACGCTTCTACACGGCCGAGATCATCTTAGCCCTCATGTTCCTGCACACTAAGGGGATCATCTACAGGTGAGCTGGTCTACTAGGGTCCAGGATTTCAACACACATACTGACCGTTATCTTTATAGATTATACACCACAGTACCAGAGTAAAAGCGTTGGGATGAAATGCTAAAGTTTCTACTACTTCATTCTTACAAGAACTAAACTTACTGTGCTTTTACACCAGATGTAGACCAGTCAAAATATTACCCGTTAAAACATGGATTTCAGCAAATAAAATCAATAAAGAAAAACCTCAACAATCAATCATATTGATTATCTGCTCATTTGTTGGAACTCCTGAGTGTGACGGACAAATCTAACCTGTGGTGCTTGACCCTGATCAGACTGGACACTGCAGGAATTTCCTAACCCACTACATTAAAAATAGAATAAATGTGTCCAGATCAAGAGTGCGAACCCTGGACAGGGGGGGTCACTTCCTGTCTGGTGCTGTTTGATAAGGTGCTTTCCGCCTCTAAGCTACAGTTCAAAAGTGTTGAAATGTGCTCGTTTTTGATAGAAAAACGATAACTTGTCCATCAACACTACTTTGCAGACCTTGTTAATGTCTTAAATGGCTGTGGTGGATGCAAATGGCTTCAAGAATGTAGAGACAACAATTAGTCTTGAGCTCCCCACAGATGCTGTGTCCACTAATGCAAGTATCTCAGTTGAGAAGGTTTATCAATTATTAGAAAACCCCTTTTTACAATCATCTTAGTACATCTGAAAACAATTGCACTGCTTAAAGAAGCAAATTCAGACCAGTGGAGTCCGCAAATGTGGGTTCGACTGCATCATTGTTTCTTACATTTTGTAATTTTCTATTCAAACAAATTTTGGGTGGAAATCAAGAATATTTTAAAATGACTCCAGACCTTTTAATTGAAGTGTATGTAGGAACTGGTCGTCTAGTGATCATCGCCGCTGCGAACTCGCAGACGGGAATGTTAGCCACTGGAGTGTATTTCCTGGTAATGTTCCCAGAATTGGTGGCATTTGATGCCATGTGACCGCCCCCCCCGAGCCTCTCGGTCAGCTGAGAAATGCGGAGCAGCTCCAGACCTTGAGGGTGCCAGAGAGAGAGAGGGGGTCTGGTGAGAGCCGTGACCCCTGCGGAATTTACGAGTGGGGGGGGGTTACTCTGCCATGTTTACGGCCCATTTTTCCCCCATTTTGGCAATTTATTGATTGGGTCTTTGGGGAGCAGAGGTTGATTTGATTTTCCAGTTGCTACATATGTGGGAAGTGATTTTATTTGTATTTATACATGAATTGTTTTGCAGACCTGATGGCAGTGATGCCACCAGAGAGGGGCTGTTGGGACAAAAGCCAGCATTACGTAATGTGTTTACCAGAGGGAGCGAGGGACAGCATGTTGCATGTTCCTGCGACTCTTAATCCCATCGGAAACAGATTGAATAATTTTCCCGTCCACACGCAGCATGCACAGTCACACTGGTGCCGGCTCCCGGCGCAGCGGCCCAGCGTGCATATTCGGTGCTGGCCAGGCGTGCACACAGAACACGCAGTTCTCAGAGTTCACTGCACGATGGCTGATGTCCCCTGAGTCAGGCTGCCAGTTCAGCGTCACCTCGCTGACCTGTAATCTCAGGCTCCAAGAATAATCTCGCCCTAATCCGGTTTTAAATCCAATCCGAGGAGCCTATTGAGTTGAGAAACTGGGAGCAGTGGTTTATTCTGGAGAGCAGCTTTTATTTTTTTTTATTGAATGATTTCATAGATCTGCATCCACATCCATCCAACCTCCAAACAAAGCGCTCTATCTGAAGGACGTGGGCTAATTGGCCTCGGCGCTGTAAGAATGTCTGCTGCGCTGCAGCAGTAACCGCTGCCCACAGCCCAGCGCCACAGTCCTTGCCAACAGTGCCACGCTGGCAGGGTGGCAAAGATGACCGCCCTCCACCATTGCAGGCGTGCAGACACGCAGGTTTAGTTCTCGCACACCACATGCACACATTATCATTATAAGTATACCAAACTTATGTAGTAATGACAGACTCAGGACGTTAACGTGGCCTCCACATAACTCCTTCATCGTTTTGTTCATCATTTGCAATCTGTTAATGGTGCTTGGTGTATATACACGGTTAATAACTGTGTTTGTGTGTGTAATGCTGTAAATAGGGGGTTCAGGCATTTTCTGGTGCCTGCTAAGAGGATACACATTTTTCAAATACAGACTAGATATATTTTGGTTCCAAATGTTGGCTTTAGAGGTGCGTTTACAATGCAAATGCTAGTGTGTCCTGGGAACAAAATGTGTGTGTGTGTCTGCTAAAGCTGGAAAATTTCTCCCAGCTATGTATTACTCAATATCCATCCTGTGGCCGGGTCACGTGACCAGGTCGTCTTGTTTACTCTGCTCGATAGTGTTTGTGTGAGGGAATGCTGTAACCTCTGTGCAGTGTTTAGTCAGTCAGGCCACTCCCTTTGGCTTGGCACCTTTTACCCCTCATTACTGGAACTGACCCCCCCCCCTCCCCCAACCAACACACACACACACACACACACACACACACACACACACACACCTCATCCTCTTTCTGTCACTGTCTTCACTGTTGCCAGACAGGATGTTACTCATTTTCTCTTGAAGGCTGTTTAGCCATTACGGATAATCCTCAAATCCTTTTCCAAATCTGCGTCGGACATCATCGTTTTTGTGTTTTTGTTATACTTCTGTTTAATGCTTTTGCACTGCAGCACTTTCAGTGTGTGTGTGTGTGTGTGTGTGTGTGTGTGTGTGTATGTGTATATCATCAGACACAATGTATTATAAATATATTATGAATGATCTGAATTACCTGGGAAATGGCTTGGCAACAGTCAAGTAAGTGTGACGTTTCTTGTGCCCTAGTTGCAGGAGCGGGCAGGGACAGTGCAATATTTAAATTGTCCACCAAGACAATGGTGACACGTGGCCATGAATAAGGACGCTTGAATAAATATTTTGCAATGTTCAGATGACACAGTAATGCAAATTCAACAAACCAACAATTTTGTGTAGTCGCTGCCACCCTTCCACCCTCCCATGGCATCAACCGAGATGTACCAAACTCTCAGGGTCATGAAATTGGTGTAACACATATCGACAAGTTTTTTCTATGCAGACTGAAACTTGTCACAGCAGTGCTGTTATATTCTCACCAAAGTTGCCTTTTAAATACATTTTCACTTGTTTGTCCAGTTTTAATTGAGGGGGGAAGGCCTTTAGGCTGTAACAATGCCCCAAAAACCCACAAAATCCTGGAGGCACTGAATAAAAGAAGTCTGTATCGAACACACTTTGACAGCCATTCAAATGCAAATGTTTAGGAGTTGTAGTAAAAACTACAAATTGTCCACATAATTCTTTTTTTTTAACTGAATCGATCGATTGATTGAATTTATTCCAAGCACGCGGGAAATGTTCCTGTTCCAGCATTTAGAGGCTCCTACTGTAACTAGTAGTTATAGAAGATTATTGTTGTTGCTTCAGGACAGTGTTTTTGTTCCTATTTTCTGTGCTTATATGTTTTTTGTTCTCTGAATTACTTCTAATCCCTGATAATAATAATTATTATTATAATAATTATAATGCTCATGACGCCGTTAGTTCTGCTATCAGAATTGAATGGGGAAGGTAGGGTGTGGACACCCAGTCAGCATGGAACAGCCGATCTGCACATAGTACTTGGTGAGTCGGCATTGCCATATGGACAAGATGTTTACAATACGTCTGGATAGCCGCACTGTAGTTTCAACGCTGTAAATTTTAGCTTTGATTTGTATATGTGCATTTAAATTTGTGCCATTTAGCAGATGCCCTTTCCCAGAATCACTAGCTACAGGGACAGTCCCCCTGGAGACACTCAGGGTTAAGTGTCTTGCTCAGGGACAAAATGGTAGTAAGTGGGGGTTTGAACCATAGGCGAGTGTGTTACCCACTAGGTTCCTATCACCCCATTGTGACATTGCATTGTGTCATTTTTGTGTGACTGCAGGGACTTGAAACTGGATAACGTGCTGCTGGACAAAGACGGACACTGTAAACTGGCCGACTTTGGAATGTGCAAGGAGAACACTTTTCCAGGGCAGACGACACGGACCTTCTGTGGAACGCCGGATTACATAGCTCCAGAAGTGAGCCAAAACACACACACACACACACACACACACTATCACATGCGTGAACACACTACCCTGTACCTTGTGTGTGTGTATAAGTAGAGTTCTAGCTTAGCTGTGTCCATGTAGAGTTTGTCCAGACGGTAATCACCAGTCAGGCTCTGGCCACAGCATGGCGGTTTGGTCACACAGCAGTTGTGTAAACGTGCTCTGTCATGTCCCACACCTAAATCATGGTCCGCAGAATCTGGATTAGAATTGAGGAACAAGTCGGTGGTGAGTTTCTAACGAGGTCTCTATTTGTGTCTGTTCCAGGTCATCCGGGAGGAACCTTACGGGTGGTCCGTGGACTGGTGGGCGCTGGGCGTGCTCCTGTACGAGATGCTGTCTGGGCACGCCCCGTTCGAGGCGGAGACCGAGGACGAGCTCTTCGAGTGCATCCTCAGAGAGGCGGTGGTCTACTCATCCTGGCTGAGTGGCGAGGCAGAAGACATTCTCAGAGGCGTGAGTCCATCGGAGCCTGAAATCCCGCCCCCGCCCAGAGTGCAGCTGTCCAAACATTCTCAGTTACGTCCAGAGGGGGAACAGAGGCGGCACTTGTCCTGACATTTTCAGATCATGAACGTGGAAAGCTGAGCAAGCAGTTACACAACATGCGTCCACAGCAGTAAAGTAGCGAAAGTAAAGCAGTGAAAAATCTGTGCTGATTGAAGCACGTAGCGGGGCTTATTTATTCCCATGTACCGACAGAGGGGTTCTGCATGGGGCACGGGGGCAGCATGGTAACCCCCGGTTAAAACTTGGACCACCAACCTGGCCCCTCCGCCAATCTGCTCCAATTGGTGGTGATGGTCAGATTTAGTAATAATTTTATGCCAAAATCAAAACCTGACTTGACTTCCTAAAAGCTGCAATCAAAAATCTGAACCACTGTTCTTTTTAAACAAAAATACATCTGAAGTCAGTTTGTTCTTTTATGGTGTCACAATTGTCACAGATCGTACAAAGATAGACTTTGAAGACAGCCTTAAAGAAAAGAACACATTCTTTTAATGTCACGCTGCATAATCTTTGAAAGATTTTAAAGGTCCCCTGACATAAAGAGTTTTTGCTTTTATATCGGTCTTAGTTGGTCCTCTAATACTGTATCTGAAGTCTCTTTCCGAAATTCAGAATTTCAGCCACTTTGTCCAGTGCCACAATGAGATTTCCCAGGACGCGCCGTTTCGGCATCTGTAGCTTTAAATGTTAATGAGGAGGAGAGAGGCGGGACTAGGAGGAGAGCGGCCTGTAGAAGTTGAGTGGGCGTTTGCGGAAATGGCATCATCAACACCATTCACCAACCACAAGGTTCGACCCACTGAGTCTTGTTTGACGGAACTTAACATTTTTTTTTGCCTCCAATCACTGTGCAACTACAATGTTTGGAGGCCATGGTGGTCGGTGGAGTTTTTAGGGGAGGGGTGGGAAATTCTCTGGCCGGAAAAAGCATGAGAAACAGGAGTAACCTGTCCCCTTATGATGATAAGGGGACAAATTCCAGATCTGGCCGTCTGAGCTGCCGCTCTTTGAACGGCAAAGTAAATTGGCCAAAGCACCCTTTACACCTATCGCCATTTCTAGCCTCTGCAGGACCATAGACAGGCTGGAGGAACTCTTATTTGTAACACGCCCAAAAAAAGACACAAAATCTCTGGATACCAGTGGCATGGCCAGTGACTCAGGAACATGCAGTGGAGCCCATACAACACAATCATGCATGCAGCTCAGGGTCAGGGTCATTTGTCTTACTCCTGTGGGTACCTTCAGGATGCCACAGCGGTGCAATCGCAGCAACTAACAAAAGTTCGCCCAGAACCCTGTGAAATCTGTGCGCCCTTGCAATTTTGTCCAATCTTGAGGTTTTACTTCTTTGTTTCTGATTGTGAAGAAAAGTGCCCAGCAGTTTTTTTGCAATTGTCACTTCTAACGCAATTCTATTGTAAAAACGGCTAAAGACATTGCAACATGAGGTCCAATTTTTTAAAGAAACAATACTGTTTCATACTGTTGCTTCATATTCAACCAGCCTTCAGCTTCCCTGCTCGAGCTTCGTTCTGGGTTGATCGTCAGAGTACCACGCCTTCAGTTTGTTTATAAGAGGGGTTTTTTTTTATTTAGACTAAGACAAAGAGATAAGGGTGGTGGTGGGTCATAGTGGGTAGCTCATAGATCGGACTCATAGATTGGATATTTAATTCAGGTTTCCTCCCACTGTTCAAAGGCACTAGGTGAGTGAACGTTACGTCCATGCCTGCGCTGAATTGGCCAGGATAGGCATGGGCACTGATTTAAGCAGAGAGTGAGTAAATTGAATTAGTATTAAATGATTTATCAGCATACTCACTGACATTGATAATAGCCTTTTGATGTAAAATTTTTTGGGTCAACTTATCTGTGTTTCTCAATCCTACTCCTTGAGTACCACCTGACAGAAAGTGTTCACTCCAACCTGACCTTTACTACCCTAAAGTCTTTCTTAGTGGCCTAAGAATGAAGGTAGGTAGGTTGTAAGCAGTGAGAAACACTGGACTAGATCATTCAGTGGAAACTGACACCATGTGTGAATAAAGCCTGCGCAACCTGCATTGCCGGCACGATAAGAATAGTATTTCTCTGCTGGGTCAGAACACTACCACTTGAGGGCTTTTTGAGAGCCTGTCTAAAATTAGACAGATAAATAAGAACCGAACACAACTGCAGCTTGTGAAGCCCAGACAGCAGCTCTTAACAGCACTTGCTGGAAGTGGGCGTTCATTAATCATCTGTATGACGCAGTAAATAGGAAATCTGCTTTTGTGCTTCAGTCTGCATTGTTTAAGATACATCCTGAACATAATATCTATAATATAATAACACATCTGTGTTGTAGTAGTAGTAGTAGAAGATCTGCTGACTATATTGTTTCTTCTAGCTGCAAATATTGACAGATATCAATTTAATATATTTCCTTTTACCACATAAAAAAACCCTCAAGACAGCAGAATGAAACTGCATTTTCAGTTTTTCCAAATGTCCATTTGGGCTCAGGACATTGAACTGATAAGCTTCACAAGCGCAAATATAATAACATTTAGATAACCAGTTTCTTAATTACCATTAGTACACTGACATATACCCTGCAACAAAGAGCCTTTGTTTGCCTTCGTTCAACAAATTTTGGCGGTAAATATTCCTGCCTCACTGTTGCCTGCCGAGTTAATGAACCCTTATCAACAAAGGGAAGTGTTTCACTCAGTTGACATCACTCCTTTAAACCTTTCTTCATACAGTTGCCAACAGGGGCCTGGGATTTGGTGGGTCAGGGGCTTGGTGGTTTGACTGTAGAAATGTGGCGTTTGTCATTGTGATGCACGGCAGAGCACACGGTGCACACCACAGCCCGCGTCCTCTGCATTTAACCCAACACCATTCGTGAGCAGTGGGCAGCCATGAAAGGCACCTGGAAAGCAGTGTGTGGGTCAGTGCCTTGCTCAAGGGCACCTCAGGGGCACCTTCGAACACCGCAGATTCGCAGGTGGGGGGCAGTGGTGGCGCAGCTGTTAAGGTTGCCGGTTTGAATCCCGATCCGCCAAGGTGCCACTGAGGTGCCACTGAGGTGCCACTGAGCAAAGCACCGTCCCCACACACTGCTCCCCAGGTGCCTATCATGGCTGCCCACTGCTCACTCAGGGTGATGGGTTAAATGCAGAGGACAAATTTCACTGTGTGCACCGTGTGCTGTGCTGCTGTGTATCACAAGTGACAGTCACTTCAGTTCACTCTACAGCAACCCTTCTGTTACAAGTCCGCTTACTTACCCACTGGGCCTCCAGTCCCTAACAAGCCCTCTATCTGCCATAAAGGAAAGGGGTAAGCAGAGGCAAGTTAGCCGAACGGTCTAATTCTGCGACACACCCATGTGTGTCAGTGTTTTGTTTCAGCAAGGGACCTGAATGCTGCTCATTGATTTTCAGCTGAAGGTCCAGGACAAGAGGTTTCAGGAGGTGTTCAACAGGGGTGACCAGACTGTTTTAGAATGACCTGCAGTGCTGCTCGTTTTAGGGCTATCTAATGTCAGAATTGATTGATCTGCAGCCAGAATAGCCTTGGTGAATAAAGCTGTGTGTGTTGGCAAAAACCTCAGGAGCAGTGAACTGTTTTGCTGTTGCATGCTGGCAACGCTGACATACTCCCTACACAAAGCCATATCCCCCATACATCCTCGCTCCAGCCATGCTGATGTCCTGAAATAAAGCAATCCTACAACTACAGACATACAGAGCTTTAGTCATAGTCATAAAACATTATATGTTTAAAAATAAAACACTTCCAATATTACTCAAATTATGGTCTGTTCCACAGTTCCTGACCAAAGACCCTGCAGATCGACTGGGCTGCGTGATGAGAGATGGAGGGGAGGATGCAATCATGAGACACCCATTCTTCAACAAGCTGGACTGGGATAAACTGCAAAAACGGGAGTTAGAACCTCCCTTCAAGCCCAGAATAGTGAGTTCTCTCTACACATAAAGCTACTGCACCTCATGTTTGTTTATTAAAATAATAATAATACAAAAACGTTACACTAATACTGATGTGGTCCTCTGAGTAGACTGCTGCTCCGTTCTGCTTCAACCACCCAAAAAAAAGAATTTCATTGATATATTTTCCAACATCTTGCACTGAGCATGTCCATCTGTGTATAAAATACCAGTTTAAAGTTACAGCACACCTACTCATTTACGGGTCTTCCTCTATTTTTATATTATTTCACATGGAAAAAGGCCTGAAAGGGTACCAATGCAAATCATGAGAAATGTATCAGATGTATAAGAATGCACATATCTGGGTACAAACATAAGCCATCCAAAAAAAAAATCATTTTGTTTGCCCTGTTTTTGTGCTTCTTAATGGATGTCATAAATGGGTTTCAATGTTTTAATTCAGTGGAAAATCTGTTTCTCAAATAACAAAAGCAGTGATGCCACTAGGGGTGTTTGAAAAATATTGATACAGCAATATATATCGCAATATTTTACATGGTGATATTTTATTGATACATGTACGTCAAATATAGATATTTAGTACACTGGTTTTTCTTTAGTGAGGTCAGTAGAGATGAGAATCAGCGTGCCACTACAGCCTCCACTCCTGTAGATGGCGCTGTACAGCTGGGTGCTTTGAATTACTTCTTAGCATTTCAGTGAAATCACAAAACATGACAGCCCAATGACAGCATTTTTCAGCTCTGTTTTTACATTTTTTTAGTGAACTATAGATTATCGCAATATGTACAGTATCACAATATATTGTGATACATGGGACACAATTTGAATACATCATATGTATCGTATCATGAGATCCTTGCCAATACACACCCCAAGTTGCTGCACTAAACTTGCGGAAACTTTCTGCTGACAAATAATTAATTGCCACAAACTTCCCCAACATGCAACACAAGCACTTTCAAAAAATAGTATGGAAAACACTTACAAGGTTTCCATTTTCATTGCTGTGTGCTCTTGGTTGGAACCTTTTTTTATGCTTAACTGCTTCCCAGACCAGAACAGCATTAATCATAGATCAGGAAAAGCACATTTGGCTTCTTTGAGTTGGTTTGGGATCTGGACAGCCCTTAGATGGGATGGGATTAAACTGGTCTGCTGGCCTAGGAACCTCTCTGAAGCTGCTGGAGGTTGCTTGAGATGCACTTCATCTGCAAGTTGCAATTTGCCCAGCTGTCTAGATTTTGACAACCGATACGTGGAATTTCCTGATTGTGTGTTTTGTGTTCTACTTCTCCCATCTGTAGAAATCTCTGGAGGATGTGAATAACTTTGACCCAGACTTCACCCAGGAAGAGCCGACCCTTACACCCATCGAGGATGGCCTTATCCCCTATGCCAACCAGGAAGATTTTAAAGACTTCACATTCACAGCCCCCTTTCTGCAGCAGAATCACAGTGGGTGGAGCTGATCTACTGCCTTTGTGCTTGGTTTGTGTGGGAGGCATCAGATACTTTTGGGCAGGAACAAGCATGCAAACCATAACTCATGCCGCTACAACTAGCAACAGCAGAAATAAAAGAACACGTACATCAAAACATGCCAAAAAACACCGTATCATATGAATTGGGGGGGATTTATGTGTAAGTGTGTGTTGCTTGCCTGGTGTTCACTCTTTTCCGCGGGTAAACATGACCCACATTTGCAGGCTTTCTCAAATAGTACGGCGAGCAGTGAAACAGTAATCCAGCAGAATCGTTTCTTCAGCTCGCAATCTGTTCACTCGCATCAGATATTCTCCATATTGAGAACAGCATAAGCCCATATTGAAGAATCGCTTTCCGCATTACTCAGGTTTTTTAGGTTCTATTTGATGTGGTGCAAACTAAATAGTAAATCAAGTTTCGCAGGATTAAAGGCTTTAGTCAATTTAACCCTCCCTGCAGTCTTTCTTTTACATAATATGATCTGGCAAAGTCCATATAAGTCCATATAAGTCCATGGCTGACCATGTCTGTGGACCAATACATCTCCCTTTGGAGCGTTTCTGGGTTTCTTTGCAATGCACAGAGAAGCAGACTTCAAGTTGTCACACGTGAGTGCTGGACAGGCACACGAAGGTATAGAATTGAGGGACCAGCGTGTGCATTTCTTACACGAACAACATCTTGATATTGGTTATTTTGAAGGCAGGGAGGAGTTCAGAATCCATTTCTAAAGTTGGGTCTATTCTCTGACTGGCTACAACAAACGGAGGTCTGAATGTAGTTCTTCCAGTGTTGGGCAATATTACAGTAATATTAATGCAGTAATATTGTTTTTTTTTCCCCCAGTAATTCCCCAGAGTTGTGTACCTGATTGCAATATCCAAATAAATCCCAGCCCAATTTTATTTTTTTATGGTGTGGACATGCTTCATAATAAAAAATATGTTTATAATTTGGAAGTATTGTCATTATTTGAGTTTGTATCAGTAAAGGTGGCAAATAGCATTGTTTGTCCCAGCAGCAAAAGTCTTTCAACTATGAGTAATATATTGCTGGCGGCAGCAATGTGTTGAAATCAAATGAAGAGATTTATACATTGTTTGTGATTGCTGCAATGTTTGTGGTTATGCAGTTTGCTTTGAGTCATTCTTTTCTATTGTAATTGTTACAATAAAATTAATTCAAAGAAGATGTTATGGCTGTTTAGCCATTGAAAGTAATATAATAAAATAACAAGTGGCCTATAACTTCCAATGCTAAGTAATAAATAAAATAGATTTATTCATTTTAGTAATCTTCCTGAGTAACTATTCAAACACAGATCTACATCTCAACCACTTCCGACTTGGAGTGGTTGCAAACACAGCAGTTTTCTGATGCCTACTGTAATATTTTGGCTGCAGGCAAAGTCCAGTCAGTACTTCCACAGTGTCATTTCCATACGTAATGTTCTCCAGGTCACAAAACCAGAAAAAATAAGAGTCATGTAACCTGGTGCACTCCTCGTGAGGGTGAGTGTGGACTAGCTGCTACTATGGCCCACACCAGGGGTGGGGAAGTGGTGGTCTAGCGGTTAAGGAAGTGACCCCGTAATCAGAAGGTTGCCGGTTCGAATCCCAATCCGCCAAGGTGCCACTGAGGTGCCACTGAGCAAAGCACCGTCCCCACACACTGCTCCCCGGGCGCCTGTCATGGCTGCCCAATGCTCACTCAGGGTGATGGGTTAAATGCAGTGGACACATTTGTATCACAATGACAATCACTTCACTTTCACACCTACTATCAGGATGTTTCCTCAATTACACATTTGCTACGAAATTTATTAAAGTACACAGTCAAAAGAGCACAGATAAAATATTGTCCATGTCAGGGGTACAAAAACTTTATTTTGTTTTAAAGACAACTTGTATGTATTGTTTGTAATTTTGTTTGAAATCTGCACAGGATGTCGGGAGACAGGAGAAACTACCCATTCTTCACTTAGGTATAGTGGATTTAGGCTGAAAACTGACCCTTGAGGCACCTCTCCTTAGAACGGGGGCATTGTGTTGGTGGTGTGACACTCTGGCCCACGCTTGTCCTCATGCCTCTCCTCTGAAAGGTCTGGAAATGGTTTCTGCTGACTTCCTGTGCTGTTCCTGCTGAGACTTTTCATTCTTTGTTTGCAAACATCATTTCCTGCCTAGTATTTTGCCATCATGGTAGAACAAGCTTTATTAGTTACTGTATTGTGTGGTCTACTAATGAATTAGTGCATGGCAGGTCATTTTCCAAACTGCCATTGGTGATAACCTGTGACCTTGTGGTTCTGACATATGCTGCAGTTTACAGGCTTGATCAATACTTTCTACTTAAGGCTGAAGGTTTCATCAGCAGACCGGGTGTTAATGGGGGATATTTTATGGGTAAACAAATGCTAATGATCAAATATCGGTCCATCTCTACAGATTTTGATTATCTCTTTTTAGAAGAAGCAGGAACTGGGTCATGTTTGCTTTTGTCTTCTTACATTTGATCAAAGTTGGTTTACAGCACATGGTTCAATCGGGAATCGGCTCCCTCAAGAAACAAGTGAGATGTCTGATTCTGTACTGCATCAAGGGAGCCAACTCTTCTTTCTTCAAACATTGCGTCACGCTTCAGGCTTGATAGCATTAATCTGGCTGTGTGCAGTGTGTTTGCACAGTAGATTTATTACCTTAATGTCTGTTTGGTCCCTCATCCTGAGACCATGAATGGAAATAAAGGTTTTATGCATATGTAAAGTGGTAAAGACCCAATAAAATATCACTTTAAAGTCAAAGTCCACTGTTAATAAACAACTTATCAGTCTTATCTTCATTTAGTGTCCAGACAATTGTCTTCTTTTGTGTGTGTGTGTGAGAGAGAGGGACAGAATGAGTGAAACTACTAGTACATTTTATAATTTGCAGTGTGGTCTAACAATTTTTATTTGGTTTCACTGCCATTCATTTGTACAATTTCTGTAGAATAATAATTGGACAAGTTGGGAAATACTGTTTTAGTCGATTTTGTAACCTTTAGTTACAAAATTTTGTACATAATGTAATATAGTTACCATAGGATAGTAAAACATCATCCAAACAATATTCAACAAATAAATAAAAAATATGATCAATAAAACTTATAATTTGCATTGGTAACCCTTTTCCATGTGAAATAATATAAAAATATTGCTCTGCAATATAAGCATCGGTTTACTAATTATTATCACAAAAACAGTACACATTTCCTCACTTCAGTCAGAATCATTCATTCTAAATGTTGAATATATTATTCTGTAGTCCGATCCTTAATGTTTCCTCAATTACACATTTGCTACGAAATTTATTAAAGTACACAGTCAAAAGAGCACAGATAAAATATTGTCCATGTCAGGGGTACAAAAACTTTATTTTGTTTTAAAGACAACTTGTATATATTGTTTGTAATTTTGTTTGAAATCTGCACATTTGGAATTAGTCTAACTTTTGTGACCGTTTAAAGTTATCATATCTTGAAATCTAATCAAAGTCCCCCCCCCCCCATATTGAATAGTGTTGCATGGAATTAACATGATTGTGTTATTAACCGTGTAATCACTGCATCCTTTTTACTCATCCTTGTGTGACTGTAAAACATCCACCAAGTCAGTATATAGTATGCTCTGCAGGGGGTCATGTAAAGATGTGAGCCAATTGTGGCTCGTTCGGTGTGCCGTGATCGCTCGAGCTCGTCGGCCGGCGTGACGTCGTGGGACTGCGCATGCGCAGCCGGCGCTGGCGACTCGGGTCGGGAAGGCGACGGAACGCTCGTCTGAAGTTCTTTGTGCTGGAGGTAAACAATGGACTTTACGCGAGAAACGAGTTGAGCGTCTCGGCGATTGCGTCGCACACCGCAGCGGAATATTTCCGGTCGCCGTATCGCTTGCTTGTCTGAGGATATTCTTGTCGTTTTTGCCAGAGAGCCAAGTCCTTCACTCGCTGACCTGGGAAGCTCCCTCCGGCGGCTCTGCTTTGGGAGAACCTTTTACAGAGAGAGGGTTTCACCCAGGAATGGATACTGGAGTCGCCACTGAAAAGAAAAGGTAAGAGTCGCCGGGTAGTTGTGCGGGGTTTTGCTTGTATCGGCGAGTCCCTGGTCCGGTGGGTTTTTTTTGGCGACGCCGCCATTTTGTTTAGCTGGCTAATCGGCCTTTATAATTACCGACGAGCCGGACACGGAGCCGGTTTTTTTTACGGTCCCTCTTATTTCAAACGTTTGAAAAGACACGACACGCCCGTCACAAGTGCCCCGTTGAGATGTGCTGGTACGATGGGGCCTATTACGTCAATACGGATTCACATTTTACCGATACCAGAAGAGTCAGAATTGTCGTAAACTGCTTGTGGCTGCGTGTGTTTTACCCCGCAACACGTGGATCCCGTCCGGGTTCTGCGGCTGATTGAGCCGAGTAACAGGTCCAATAAACCCGTTTTTGGGGATATTCGGGCTTGTCTACGTGGTTCCTATGTCCAGTTCAACCGATAACTATGGAAGGCCGAGATAACCATAAGACACTTGAGATTTTTCTTTACCACTAATACATGATTTCCTTTAATTGTTTTGCCAGTTTTCTCATTTTGTGCTTATCTCTAATTTAAATGTGCCCATCAAAGCTAGCTCTCTGTGCATTTTTTCCCGGTCCAATTGGTGCAAATCTTTTTTCCGTGCCTGCCCTGACGTGTATGATATTCAATACTGGTATAATAAATTCTGGCTAAACTAATGATAAACTTTTGACTATGTTGGTGTACGTCCTGATTTGTTGTCGTTTTTGTCAAATGGAAGTTTAAAGACTTAACATGTGAAGGTGGTCATTTTTGTCATTGTGATACACAGCATGGCATGGTGACACAACAGAATGTGTCCTCTGCATTTAACCTGTCACCTTGTGGGCAGCCATGACATGTGCCCGGGGAGCAGCGTGTATGCTGAGAGGTTTTAAAGTATAAAAGGACTTAGTACTAATTGATTTTTAGATACAGTTATAATAGTAAATATGCTGGTCAAAACTACACTGCTCAAAAAGTAAAGGGAACACAAAAATAAGACACCCTAGATTGGAATGAAGGAAATATTCTTATTAAATACTTTGGTCTTTACATACTTGAATGTACTGACAACAAAATCACTTGGAAATCAATTGGATTCAGGTCTTGGAAACGGACGGGTCAGTCCGTAGCATCAATGCCTTCGACTAGTTAAAATGTAATTAAAGGTATCAATAGCTTCAATTTGATTTTTGGCATGAGTGGTTCCTTACCTGTCGTGGCTGCCCACTGCTGATGGGTTCAATGCAAAGGACACCTTTTGTGTCAATATGTGCTGTGCTGTTTCACAATGACAATCACTTCACCTTCGTTTTTTTTCTTGTTTATACTGCTTAAATTGTCATGTCTAGTTATAAATGTAATTGATGGTTTGTAAAAAAATAGTGGATATCCTTAAAAGTGGCAATGTATTGTGGTTTTTCAGAATATCATTATGGATATCAGAAATGTGTTTTTAATTTTGTATATCCAAAATTAATATAGTGAATATTCTGTATTGTAAATATCTCTCATGTGCAAGAATTTTTCTGCAGATAGGTAGAATACTCATTCTGGATATGTGAAATGGACATCCCAAACGTGATGTTATTTCTCCCAGAAAGAATAATGTAGTGGATGTCTGAAAGGGAAATTGTGGAGAGGAAGATTTTCATTGTGCATACCTGAAATGTTCATTTTGACGAGGAAGAATTATATGATAGATATCTGCAAATCATTTTCATTCTGTTAAAACCGCTTGCCATAAGTGTGTGGGATGGTACTTTGCTCGGTGGCTGTCTAGTCTAGGCCACCACTGCTTTTTGTTTGGGGTGATTCAGAGATCAGAAGGCTAGTTTCATACCGGAGTCTGACCCCTGTTTCCTCACATCTTACATCTTAGTGACTGCAACCTTGTGACGTCAATCGGGCTTCCTGTCCTTGTTTGTAGCAATGAGCTGTTGGATTTCAAAAAGAGAATTACTGGCATTTTTTTACTTGGAAACTCCCTGTCCATCATTGTTATCTTTGACTAGTTAGTTTGTCTGAAGATGGGCGAGGGGTTTGGGTGCAGAGGAACTGAGCTTGATTTGTAGAGCAGTCTGTCCTAAAGATATTACTGAAACCAGAATCTGGTATTCTCATGGATTCTCATGGCTCTGCTGTGTTTACCCCTTTTAAAATCCAATACAAAAAAACGCTGACACAGTACAAACATTTCAAGTGTCAGCCTGCATTTACAGATGTCCTCCCGTTTCACACTGGAGTTCTGTTTGACCTTGTTCTGAGTTACACTGGTAGATTGTCACATGAGGAAGTGGTCATTACTGCCTTACTCTGCACTAAGATGGAATAGAGAATGCATCTGTATGAAGAGAAAATGAAGTATGTAATACAAATCACAATGCTGCACACTCCTATAAAAAAAAAAAAACTTAACATTTTCTGTTAATATTCTGTAACATGTCATTACATGCAAATATATTCAGACAAAACACACACACTTTAGTATGCATGTAAGTGCTATATACAGTTTTTGGAAAAGCGCTAAGATTAGAGTACTTAACATGCCTGACATTAAAGCCTGGGTCTGGCTTGTGCCTGAGGCTTTAAACGTGGCCTGATGGTGCTCACAGCCTGACTTTATTGTGACAATAAATCACAAACGTATATCCCAGGCACTACCAGAGATATATTTGTGACATGTTTTTGGAATTCAAGATATAAGTCACAGCGATCCCTTACAGATTCGAGTAAGTCAACTGTTTTATCTGTTGTTGCAAACTTACACAAGGTTCTGCATATTCCATAGTGATGCTGTTTCCTGTTTATTTGAACTTTTGAGTTCTTCGTTGGTTTTTGCCATTAAAAATCTTTTTGTACACTTGCTATGTGTTGTGCATTTACATTTACGGCATTTATCAGACGCCTTTATCCAGAGCGTAGTAATCAGTAGTTACAGAGACAGTCCCCCCACTGGAGACACTCAGGGTTAAGTGTCTTGCTCAGGGACACAATGGTAGTAAGTGGGATTTGAACCTGGGTCTTCTGGTTCATAGGCGAGTGTGTTACCCACTAGGCAACTCATCTCACATATTTTGACTGAAAGATATTCTGAACTAACCACTTGATTGAAGAGTCCCTATCATAATTGCAGGACTGACACATTTCTAAAGTTTAACATGGAATTGCATACATGTTTACATAATTTTTTGGCATTATGAGAAGGGCAGAAGCAGCTTGATGAGTACAGGTGTAGGAATCCATATTTCTCACCATCTTCATCGCTGCCTTCAGAAGTTTTTATCAGTAGTAGCTTGGTGTGGATTGGTGTGCGTAGGTTAATGTAGTGAGGAAAAAAGAACTGCGCCAAGGTCCCCAGTGTGTCCAGCATTGTTGCTGGAGTCCTGCCGCCACCGGCTAAATTGAATTTGGAGACCGGGGCACAGCGCGGCTCTCCTCAAGGCCGGTTGGAAATTGGATGAACGGCTGATCCAGTAAGCAGTAGCCAGGAATATGGCAGCAGTTGCAGGCTAATCATTTCACTGTCAATATTCCCTTTCATGAGGCCAGCGTGTGACTACACAGCCAAGAGCGACGTTGTTAGCCATCTCAAGAACACCCTTCCCATTTGGTACAAATGTTCACATGAACCCATGGATGAACTTAAGAACTTAAAGGTCAAAGTTACTTATGTAGGCCAATGGTCATGTGAAACTAAAATGGTTTGTGTAGGCATTTAGCCACGAGACCGTAATTTGAGTTGTTAAAATTGTTCTGAGGTCATTCCTGTAATATTTTATGTATGAATATTCTCAAGTGAAAGCCACGGTTGGGCTTATAATGCATTTCATAAGTATTAACTCTGTGTTTAATGCACATTGAACATGTAATTTCAGGAGGACCAGAAAAATGGTAGCAAAGTAGTAATGAGGGAATATGGGGAATAATTATGAAGGACATACCATGATCATAACAAAAAATGTTTAAATCAGCACTTTTGTACATACTACTTTTATGCCAGCAAGTTCCCAGTAACAGTGTAGAATTCATGATGTGTGTGTTTGCTATCAGATTATACTGCGTGACCATGGAAATTACTTGGTTATAATCATAGAATTTTGTTATTAACGATAGTACATTTGGTTCATAATTTCCTCATAATTTATACCACGTCCTGTAAAAAGGCTGTCAGTATTCCCTGTATACCTCCTCCATGCATGCAAAAACATTTTGGGATGTACAGGGTTTCTATGTCTTAAATTCGATTTTCCAAAATTAACGCCTTAAATATAATTTGAAAATGATAAGTAATCTTTAAATTCAGAGTTTAAATCTCTTAAACCCAATAAATCAAACTTCCTCAATCTGTTAGTATTCTGCCAGTCTCTGCGCTCTGTGCGCCCTTACTCTGAAGTGGCTAGTACAGGTAATATGGCTAGTGGCTAGTTATGCTAACAGCGGGAAAAGACTTAAAAATAATTGAAATTTGGAAGGAAAATTAATATTTCAAAAAAGATAATAAGGTAAAAAAAAAATAATAATGTTGTATTTTAGAAGAGTGTCTGGCTCTGACAACTCTGGCCCTTGGACAAATGTAGTTGACGGCAGGGTCTTAAATTTGATGAAAGTGGCATTAAAAAGGTCTTTAAAAGTATTACATTTGGCTTTTTTAAACCTACAGAAACCCTGATTGTATTTTTTTATATATATATCTGAAGCTAGTGAAAGCTTTGATATATATCTGAAGCTAGTGTGCTAAAGTACTGCACAAAGTCTCCCAGAAATGTAATAAAACAGTGTTGAATATCAAAGAAACGAGTTAAAATACATTTGTGTCAGAGGATTTCCTCTGAGCGTTGGTACGGAACTATTACTAATATAAAGCGTTGGTACAGAACTAATTACTAATGCGGATATAAAACACAAACAGCACAGGAGGTTTTCAATGAATTAAATTTTCAGTTTGTGGCTCAACACACTGGTCACACTGCCACTTTGTCATCTGTTCTAATGTGAATAGCACTTTTTATTCGCTTTGTAATTTACACACCTTGCTACTGAAGACATTGCTGTTCAGTTAAATAGAACCGTATCCCAATATTTTTCCAATATCAGTAATGAATTCAAATTAGCCTAATGTGTTCATTGCACTGCTTTGACTCTTCCACGTTTCGTGCACACACAGTGGTCATGATCTCTTGTTTTGTTGCTCTTCTAGTGTTACCCATCCACTGGTGATCTGCACGTGCGTGTGTTCCTTTTTCTGGAAATGGGGCTGTTAGCCGGTTACTCCAAGTAATGAATCAGGGTTTAATGGTCAATTTAAAGCAAATAAAACGGATATGGCACTGTGTAGCTCAATGTGGTCATTTAATGTAATTCAGGCGTGTGCTGACTAGAGTGAAACATGACTATTTGAAGTAAAATATTTTTAGTATAGCTCTGGATGCAGCCCACAGCACCATGGACTGACCCAAATCTACTACCTCACTGCCTGTTTACCTGCTGTTAATGTTCCACAGGGACTGGTTTTAAGATTATACCATCACTACCTGATATTGATATATTCGTTGCACCCATAATGCACCACGGAGTGTAAAACTTGCATTCACTTGTCTGTTCAGTTTTTTTTTGTAGCAATGATTTCTCATTTTGATTTGAACCGACTGGCTGTACATAAATCATCTGCAGAATCATCAATTTTTCTGCTCAGTAAAATTGGTTTTTGCTTCGGAGGTCAAATGCTGTACTCCATGGTGTGAAATGGAATCCTTGTCACAGCAGAGCCACTCCCTGTCCTTTTCTGAATCCAAGCAAGGGGATACAGCAAATTACATACTGACTTTCACACATAAGATACTTATTTTTGCATAACTATTCTTCTCCAGGGTGAGTTCGGAGAGGAGGAAGGAGAAATCCAGGGACGCGGCGCGATGTCGCAGGGGCAAGGAATCTGAGGTGTTTTATGAGCTGGCCCACCAGCTGCCCCTGCCCCACAATGTCACCTCTCACCTGGACAAGGCCTCCATCATGAGGCTGATCATCAGCTACCTGCGCATGAGAAAGCTTCTCAACGCAGGTCAGTGCCCGTCATCCAATCCACATCATTTAGGAAGAACTGAAGGCAAAAATCTGGCCTGACTGGTTGACTCACAAAAGTGTCTTCAGAATTTATTGTATTTACTCATAAAATATGTTCCTGAAAAAATTGATTATCTGCTTTCTTTATTCTTTCTTCTTACAGACAAGAATGGTGAGGAGTCTGAACTGGAAGGCCAGCTTAACAGCTTCTACCTGAAAGCTCTGGAGGGCTTCCTCATGGTGCTCTCTGATGATGGCGACATGGTTTATCTCTCAGAGAACGTCAGCAAGAGCATGGGCCTGACACAGGTACGTAGATCGCCAGCGCGACCTCTCCCTGCTCCGTTAACAAAGGAAGAGAACCATACATGGCCTCAAACCTACAGGGTGCTGAACAAAGAACCAGATTGTTCCTGCACTGCTACCAAATGTTTGGATCTGGGAATACAGAATGGGGAAACTTGAACCTCTGCCAAAAGAATTTAATCACCTTTTCTCCCTCTTTGTCCTCGTAATTTGTTTTTGCCATGGCAGTTTGACCTGACCGGACACAGTATCTTTGACTTTGCCCACCCCTGTGACCATGAGGAGATGAGAGAGATGCTGGTTCACAGAACAGGTGAGCCTTGTGTACTATTTGCTTTGTATACCATCTGTAATCCATATATTCCTCATTATTTGAGTGTTTAAACCCCCCCCCCCCCCCCCCCCCCCCCCCCCTTCAGGTTCTAAGAAGGCCAAAGAACAGACCACCGAACGCAGTTTCTTTCTGCGCATGAAGTGCACCCTGACCAGCAGGGGGCGCACCGTCAACATCAAGTCATCCACATGGAAGGTAAACGTACACATCAAAACTGTTGTGTTCAGAACCAACATGGCTGATTTCTTGTAGACTGAATGGCCAAGGAGAGCAGGTGAATCTCAGAATCCGCCACGGACTCGGATTATGGCACGTTAATCTGAGACCAGGAATATCTGACTCTGCCTGAGTCACTAATGCTGAGATGGTTATTTACCCATGGCTCTCATGTCTGGATCCTATGGGCAGGGTTGCTTCAAGGCATCTTGGGCCCCACTGAAAGAATATTGCAGCAGGGTCCTTTTAGCATAGATTCTATTAATAGCCTGTTTTTTATGTGCTTCAGTCCAACTATAATTACTACAACCTACAGGAATACTACTACAGACATAATACCACTAGTGTACATAAAGTACAGTTGCAATGCTGCACAGTCGTGGCCAAAAGTGTTGAGAATGAAAGTTTGCTGCTTCTGTTTTTATTATGTAAATTTGCATTTACTCCATACACTGAAGCAGCAAACATTGTGAAGACCAATATTTGTTTCATTCTCAAAACTTGGTCACGACTGTAAGTGTTTTGCAGTGAGAAAGTTACGCTGTTTAGGAGGGTGACTGCAAAGATTGTCTGCCAGAGGGCAACAGGTCAAGAACCTTTTTCCTGGTTCTTGAGATGGACAGGTCCTGAATGGAGGACGGAAGGGGGCACAGATCATCTTTTCTGTCCTCCGTACTGTCTGTTCCTTTGCTGTTTAGTGGCTGCTCCATACCAGACTGTGATGGAGGAGCACATGATGGACGTTTTTTGGCCAAGTATGTGAGCGGTAGAACTGGATCAGCAGCTCCTGTGGAAGACTGGACTTCCTCAGTTGCTTCAGGATGTACATGTCCTTTGGATAGCAGTTGATTATTTTTTCTTTTACTGTTGACTGTGAAGTAAAAGGAGTTGTTGTTGACAGGATTCTCACCTGTGTGGTTATAATGCGCTATGTTATGTTTCAAGTGGAACAGATTTTAAACTCCTGCCTATTTTAAATACTCTTACAACAAAAAGGTAGCATAACACACCTCTGCCTAGTTAAAGGTACAACAATGACCCAGTTGAATGTCGTCAACACGAGCGCAACAGTGCTTCATGAACTCCAAACCTCTATGTTCCATCCAGGTGCTACACTGCACTGGCCACATGCGTGTCCAGGACCGGGGCGAGGGCCCGGTTGACTCTGGCTACAAAGAGCCTCCCCTTACCTACCTGGTCATGATCTGCGAGCCGATCCCTCACCCTTCTAACATCGAGGTGCCACTGGACAGCAAGACTTTCCTCAGCCGTCACACCATGGACATGAAGTTCTCCTACTGTGATGAGAGGTGGGTGGTTTTGGATAGTGTTTCCTCCTTAGACAAGACACATGTTTCTTAGGGAAAATCAAGTTTATAGAAACCACCAGTGGAAAGTCTCTGCTGAACCACAAGCCACTTTCTGCTTGTCAAGATGAGCTTCAAATCTCCACAGAATTTGCTTTAGGATCTTCATAGAAAACATTTGAATTGCAACATGATCTTCAATTATTTAAGAAATTGTAAGTGGAGCTAGTGTATATTATTTTGTAGAATTTACCTATACCAAAAGTAGATCTTATGTGAACTATTTGTCTAAAATCTGAACTGCAATGCTCTAAAAACCAAAGCCTGCAGCAGAAAGGACTGGTCATGTGACTGTGATTTTAAAAAAGAGCATCATCTCCACCTAGTGGCTGAGTTGGATTAAAAAAAACTTTCCTATAGCGGGATTCAACTCATTTTTTTCTTTTAAAGGATCACAGAGCTTATGGGATATGAACCTGATGACCTTTTGGATAGATCGGTTTATGAATATTACCATGCCATGGACTCAGATCACCTCAACAAGACTCATCAAAACTGTAAGTCAAATTTATAAAATGAGGGAATGGTCAAGAACAGCCTAAAACCCCACAGACACATATACTGTAAAAACTGGCGAGAGTGGAGTAAAAAAACTCTCTCTACACACAAAAGCACTGTATTCAAACCACTCCAATTTGATGTTACCTGGCAGAAAGAGGCATGGCACAATAGAGGTTAAAAGATGAACAGTTTCTAATTAATTAACACCAGTAAATAATTATTGCAGTTACATGTGAATATTGTATGTAAAAAGGTACCAATGTTACAGAGAAAACCAAAATGAAAGACAGGAGAAAAGATAGAAAAGGACAGCACAGCCTAAACCAAGTTTCAGAGACAGCACCTGATCCAGGAGAAAAATGAGAGGAGAGAGAGCAGACTCGAAACCCGTAAAACCTGGTTTCAATGAAAAGGCAGCTGGGAAGGAAAGTCAAAGTCCCTTCCCCACATGATCTTTATACACCTGGCATACAGGAAGCCGTTCGACAAAGGCATGCAAAAACGGAGGTGTTGAATCTCCATGCACAGAAATGTCATGGCTCCGCGACGTCCCATCTTACAATACTATTGACAAATATGAAATATTGATTTTTTTTTTCCTGGTTTGCTTACTCAACTGTTGTAAAAACAAGAATCATTCAGCGATAAAATTTGGGAATATTATACCAATTTATTTCTGAAAATTGCTACAATTTCTTTCTTGCAGTGTTCACTAAAGGCCAGGTCACCACAGGCCAGTACCGTATGCTGGCTAAAAAAGGTGGCTTTGTGTGGGTGGAGACCCAGGCCACAGTGATCTACAATCCCAAGAATTCACAGCCACAGTGCATTGTTTGTGTCAACTATGTCCTAAGGTACATGTGACATTACTTACCTTTTATAGTTCTTAGTGTATATGTAGTAGAGGTGTTGAAATTAATCGTATAATCGATGCATGGTAATGCAGATGTGGACTATTCTGCATCAGTACAGTGCAGCACATCAATTATATCAAAATGAGGTTGCTTGGTGATTTGCTGACGGCGGCATAAAAAGCGGCTTTAGATTTACTCCAATCTGCAGAAAAACTGCAGTCTGTGTTTAGTCCACACTCACCTGACACCACGGACGTCTCAACCGGGAAACTCTGGTGAAGCATGCAGAGTAAGGAGGCCCGCCAGGAAGAAAGAGAATCTCACGCCACTGCTGGGGTTCTCATCAGCACCTCAGTTCTGCCACGCCCGGGTAAATGTCCGTAACCGCTTGTACATGAGGTGGGGACATTACACGTACCAAATATTAATGCTTTTTATGTAACACAAAATGAAATAATAAAGGGACCACGGGAGCTTGAACCAGTCTGCTCGGTTCCTCTGTATGTGGGCAGCCCACAGCATAGTGCAGTCTGCCTTTAAAGGAGAACTAACAGTATACAACTGTAACAAGGTGAGCCTGGACTGAACAGCAACAGTTTTTCTGCTCATTGTAGCAAATCAAAGTGTCCACACAGACGTACAAGACCTTAACTCTTCTATTTGAAAAATCATGCGAAGTAATGTAGAAACTTTATGGGATGCATTGATAATCATAATCGAACCAGTGAATGTTTACACCTGTAATATTTGGTATATGAAATGGTCATTCCGTTATTTCAGCAAAACATTTTGATTGCTTTGATTGGTGAATATGACATGGCAACACTTTATGGTTAAATATATGTTAAAGTTTCAATGGCTGGGCAAAATTGCAAGCATTCATGGAGGTTTGGTTGAAATAGCGGCATTGCAAAATCCTGGAGGAACTGTCTAGGGGTAACAAATTTATCATTCTAAAATATGACACGTACAATCACCACCAAAAAATGGAAAGCTGCTTCAGATAGCAGCTCATTATGTTAAACCCTAGAATTAAATACACTGCTCGAAAATATAAAAGAAACACTTAGTCCACTTAGGAAGCAACACTGACAATCAAGTTCACATGCTGTTGTGCAAATGGAATAAACAACAGGGGGGAATTATAGGCAATTAGCCAGAGATCCCCAATAAAGGCATGGTTCTGCAGGTGGTGACCACAGACCACATCTCAGTTCCTATGCTTTCTGGCGGTACTTTTACTCTTAGAAAAAAAGCGTTGTGTAAAGAGTGAGACCATATGCTGGTGCAGTTGGCCCTGGATTCCTCATAATGCAAGGTGGTGCTAGACCTCATGTGTCAGCAGCTATGGACTGGCTCGCCCATTCCCCATCATGCCTCGCTCGATCCACCAATGGCACATTGCAGCACAGACTGTCCAGGTCTAAGAGGAGATCCCTCAGGAGACCATCCAAATCCAGACCTCCATGGGTTGATAAATTTTAATCCATCAACTTTTTGGGGGGATTTTGTTGTCAGCACATTCAACTATATAAAGAACAAAGTATAAGAATATTTAATTAAATCAGATCTAGGATGTTGTATTTTTGTTTTCCCTTTATATTATTGTTGAGCAGTGTATATTTTGAGTGTATATTTAAATGTTGCCTTTTTTTCTTTTTATTGTATTCTTATTTGCATGACCATGTCATCTTCATTCTCATATAGCGGAATTGTGGAGGGAGATGTGATCCTTTCACTTCAACAGACTGTGACAGAGACGGAGAAGAGCAAAGAGGAGGAGGACCAGGTGGTGGAGAAAGAAAAAGAGGAAGAGGCAGAAGAGGATGCAAAAATGGAAGCTGGCAATGAGATCGATATGACCAGTATCTTCACCAGCAGTGTGGGGTTCAGCAACACACACAGCCTGTACGACATTCTGAAGGGCGAGCCGGAGGCACTCACAGTTCTGGCTCCCTCTGCTGGAGACACCATCGTATCCCTGGACAACAGCCCAGGTCTGGGGAAAGAAACACATCTCTCTTTGTAGCGTCTCATGCATGTGTTTATTTTAGGACATAACATTTTAATTCCTTTATTATTCTAGTCTCTTCCAAATCCCTAAACCTTCCAGAGTTTGCAGATGCCTTTGAAACTTGACATCACAATAGGCAGAAGTGTCTGGTTTATGTGGCAATGTTTGCATTCAGTCCTGAAAAGCAAAAAATGTTTATCCTCTTTACTTATGATGTAGCGTTAAGATTTTTATATGACACATGGGAAATCTATAAATCAAATTTTAATAGCAGTAAAACAGATTTAGGAAATGGTAATTTTCCCCTAGACAGCACTAGACTTAAGGTATATAGTACAGTTTCTTTGATTTTTTTTTTTTATTGATTTTTATTTTTTATATTTTATTATAAACTCTTGCTTTTTGTTCCAAAAGAGCCAGATAATATCATAGAGAACCATCCTTCATTCGTCTTTATTTGTTGAAGTATTTTTTAAGATTCCCACCCCTACTGAAAATTTTGATTGGGTTTCAGGATATGTAAGACTAGTTGGTGTACACAGCACTCATTGTCAGGTACAGCATGACCATTTCATTAATGATATTTAGGGCTGGGCGTTATATGATTTTTCAGAAGCACAATGAAAATGGCAGAAATTAGCATATTTTGAATGTGTACTTACATTCATTTAAAACTGAGACGTACTGCTGCCAGGCATCCCAAGTCTCCAGGAAGTTCCTGGAGTATTGAAGTATTGAATACAATATCGTAGAAAATAGAGCATGCACATGAGACCGTACCATGGGCATCGCTCACTTGACACACACATGACCAAATGAGACAGAGAGAGAGTACGTGTGTTTGGAATAGGGAAGGAGCGCATGCAGCACCATGTGACCTACTGCCACCTTTCTCACACATGAGAAACCTACCGCTTTCTCTGATCTTCCATTTGTGCTCTGTCTCCTCTAGACTCTGATATGCTGTTGAAAGAAGTTCCCCTCTACAATGACGTCATGTTACCTTCCACAAGCGAGAAGCTGCCTCTGTCTCCTTTGGCTCCCAGCGAGCCAAGCCCACCCCTGTCCAACTTGGAGCCAGCCACTGACCGCTTTCCTTTTAGAGCTTCATCACATCAAGCACAGCATCCATCTGGCACCTCCAGTTCCAGCCCAGAAAACAGCTCTCCAGAGGTAAGCTTTAACATCCATTATATTCCACTTAGATTGTATGCTATATTACACCACAATTCGGGCGTACCAACAAGACCGCAAAATAAATATCAGGTCCTCCCAGTAACCTGATACTAGATCTCAGAGTGCAGTTTTCGCCATCGACCACACAAAGGTCCACAAGCCAGGCGGCCAGCCAGCCAGCCATCCAATCAGAAATAGGGACTAGGACTTGGAGCTAGACAGCTAAATTCTGCACTCGCCGGCAGACATTCTGAGAGTGGAGTTCTCCTTACATTAAAAAATTCTCTGATATGCTGAACTACAGAGAAGGGAAGAGTATGTTACTGCATTATTCATTTGATTTAGAGGGAAAAAAATATTTAAGCCTTCTAACTGTGTTGTTTTGGGCACTTTTGAACTCACAAGTGTAGCACTGCACAATTGCGATGTCAGTTCGTGCAAATACACAGGGTGGAGCTGGAAATTAATTTCTGTAATTTCAGTTGGTACTGTAACTTCAGACTCTTTCTGTCTACAGCCCAGCAGTCCAGTTGACTACTGCTTCCCGGTGGATTCTGACATCGGCTCAGTGTTTAAACTTGACTTGGTGGAGAAGCTCTTTGCAATAGACACAGAGGAAAAGACCACATTCAACAGCCAGGTACATAAAAAAATATATATATGTATATAACATGTCATTAAATATATTTTCTGTACAGTCCTCTGCAATTACTACTGCAACTTCGCTGTCCAACAAATTGAATATAGCTTGTTAAGTAGTTTATCCATTTTTATTATATTGGTAAATAGTCAGTTGTTTTAAGAGGGTAATAGTACCCTAGTGGGTAACGTGCCCCAGGTTCAAACCCCACTAAGTACCATTGTGTCCCTGAGCAAGACACTTTACCCTGAGTGTCTCCAGGGGGACTGTCCCTGTAACTACTGACTGAAAGTCGCTCTGGGTTAGGGTGTCTGGTTGGGCTGCACAATTATATAGTGCATTTTCTCTTTTTAATACTTATTTTTTCTTTATTTCTTAGCTGTCTTTAGTTCTTCTGAGCATTCTACTAAGCATTTTAACATTTTTAGCATGTGTAATGACATACTTTGAATTTGAAATGAGTTTGGTCTGTGCAATGGTGGATTCACCTTTGCTCTTCTTCATTTTGCTCAAGGACGATCTGGACCTGGAGATGCTGGCCCCCTACATCCCCATGGATGACGATTTTCAGCTGCACACACCATCTCCTCTGGACACACAGTCCTGCACCTCTCACTCAGTCGCTGCCATGAATTCCCTGTTTCAGCCTCTCAGCGCTGAGCAGCTGCCACCCACATCCCCCTCCACATCCCGGCCCGCCACTACAGTCAGGCAGGAGCCCAGCTCACGCAATGTGTCGCACATTCCGTCTCCTCTGCACATGATCCAGGAGGTGCGCAGTGCTCCAAACTCCCCGTTCAGCCTGGACACCTCCCGTAAACAGACCTCCAACTTGTCCGAGCAGCAGGATGCCAAACCCTTGAGCAGCAGGTTGACATATGTCCTTAAATCACTTTAGAAATGTATCCGTTTTCATGTCCTCAGGTCTGACTTAACACTGTTTTTCAGGATCCTGGTGCCAGAACTCGAAGTTTCCCCCAAGGTGTTGGCACTACAGAATGCCCAGCGCAAAAGAAAGCTGGAGGAGGTGACTGTGCTGTCCCAGGTCGCTGAACTGGTTAGTATTTTTTCCACCTCCTCCTCTAGAGTTTCCTTTGCAGAATCATCAATTGGTACCAAACCTGTATTTTTCTTCTTACTGTAACTGGTAACTATCAAGGCCCATTCCAGATATAATTTGCTCTTTGTATTTATTAGAATACTATTTAAGCTACTGTAGAGGGTCTGTGCTGAGCAGAAACATACTCCGTGTGTGTGTGTTTTTGGTTTTGAAGTTAATTAGAACTATGTATTTACAGTGTAAAAACATCATCTTTATGATTCCCACTCCTACCCATTCCTGTACACTTTTCTTGCACAGTCATGTCACCAAACGTGATCGTGATTCCCATTCAGCAGGAAGCATTACATATTGTGTAATCTAATGCGTATCATTGGGGTAATGTACCCTCTATATTGTTTTTTCCAGGGTGCTTTGCTTCAGAGTGTGGAAGGCACCATAGAGCATGGAAAGAGGGCCAAAGTGCTAGAAGTGAAGGGATCGAGCGTGCTTGGCAATAAAACTATTCTGATATTGCCATCAGGTATGTACTACTTCTTTTTATTTTAGAATTAAGATGTTCACGTTAGAATGAATGCACTCCTCAACTGATTTTGTCCCCCAGAGGTGGCCAGCCGTCTGCTTTCCAGCACACTAGAAAGCACAAGCAGCCTGCCCCAGCTGACCCGTTACGACTGTGAGGTGAACGCGCCCATCCAGGATCGTCACCATCTTCTCCAGGGGGAGGACCTGCTCCGGGCCCTCGACCAAGTCATCTGAGCATCAGCGTGTGCTCTGCAAAGCAGGACACTGCCCCCAGTCCCATGACCTCGCCACTTAGTCACTCCAGTCCCCAACCACCTGTCCTTGCTTTTCCTATCTTCTTTCCCATTCCTCCCTCCATCCACCCCTATTGGTGTTTCCTGTATACCCCATTCTTGTACAAGCTGTAAAAAGTGACTCGCTCCTTGGGTAGAAACTTGGACTTTTACCTCCTACCAGCATTGTGGAGGTAAAGCCATAACAGGGAGCAGAATGTAGAGGTGGCGCATCCCTCGCTGGAGCGCTGCCCTGTGGTGTCAGCGGTCTGATGTAACCAATGGCAGGTTAGACGAGCCTTAACAGAAAACAAACACTCGGAGCGAGCCCATACACAGCCCCTGCTCTGTTCATCTCTCGTGTAGCTACAGTCGCACAATTATCTATTTTCTTAAAAAAAAAAAAAAAAAAAACAGAGACAAAAACAAGGATACCAGCAGTCCATGCAATATTCAACCCCTTTTTATGGAGTAAAAAAAATTAACCATTTATTTTGCTCTTCCTGTCCTTTTTTCTATAGCAGTTACATCAATAATAATAAAATAAGGATTTTTTTTTTCTTTGTGTGTGTGTGTGCTTACCATCAACCCACAGTTGAAATGCAGTTTATACGTCACTCTGTTCATGTCACTTTCTACTTCTGTGGGCTGAGTTAAGCCTGGCACCAGTCAAGAACAGACTGTGTAAAAGGGAACTGAAATGGTCTATATCTAGGTGAAGCTGTCACAGATATATATATATATATTTTCTGTTTAATGACGTGATAAGAGTTTTATATTTTTTAGCATTCACTGTTTGCGCCCATTGCCAATTGCTTGTCTTTATAGTAGATAATTAGATTGAAACCAATCATACCGCAGAAATATTAGTCTCAGTAAAACATGTGGTAGACCACTCATGCAGGTTTTGCCCCAGTGTCTCATGGCATATACCCATATGAATGCATGGATAAGGCTAGCAGTTCGGTTTCCTCCATGTTCATTGTTGTTAAAGTAACTATATTTCAAATTTCACTCAACAATCCTTTCTTTTGTTGTTATTTCCCTCTGTGACCTAGTCATATTGTAATCCTCTGTATTCTTTTAACACTAAATGTAGTTGTTTATCGCATCATCAGTAAAGGAAAATTGTGGACCACAATGTGATTTCTTTCTCTTCTGTGTTTGGGTACCCTACAGTCCATCTTAAACTGCTCTGTACTTTGTAAATTTGTGAGTTTATTGCTACCTATGTATAGGTCATGGATTTGTGGTGCACAGTGAAACTTTAATCATGCCTACTTAATGGTTTTAGGGTAGCAGTCTGAGCAACAGGTACCCCTCTCAGAGTTCCGTGTCAAAGTTTGCTGATCCTTTTTGCACTGAACAGTAATTGATTTTTGATTGAATGTTTCTACAATCAATTTACATTTTGATTTGATCATTCTTGCTTTGTGGTTGGATTTTTAGCATTTGCATCGTACAATTTAATTCCTGACATTTAAATTTACATTTTTTTTACAGCATTTATCAGACGCCCTTATCCAGAGCGACTTACAATCAGTAGTTACAGGGACAGTCCCCCTGGAGCAACTTCGGGTTAAGTGTTACCATCTCCTCCCTATAATTATTCATTAAACACTGGTATTAGCTCGGTTCTTGGGATCGTCCTGTATCCAAACTCCAGGTATTGGTATTGGAATTGAAAAAGATTTATGGGTGATATTATTTCTATTCCTGTTTGCCGTCCATTGGACAGTGTGACTCTTGGATAAATGAACCTGAACCAGGTCCCACCTGGTGTCTTGAATCCATTTATGCTGGTTGCAGAACACATGAAACAAGTCTGCCGCTGCACTCTGAAACCTATTGTTTTCTATGGAATGCATGTCTGAAGAACATAAAGTAGCATGAGGAAGGTGGTATGCTGGAGAAAAATATTGGATGTTTTGACAATGAAAGCAGGATAACCTTCCCCACAGCATGATTCTTCCACCACCATGCTTCACTGTAGGGATGGTATTGGCCTGGTGATGATATACATAAAAGAAATTGCATGTAGTAACAGACCAGAGGAAAGTAACAAATTACATTTACTCACGTTGCTGTAATTGAGTAGTTTTTGTGAGTAATTTGTAATTTAAGTTGTTTTTGAAATAGATAATTTTACTTTTTACAATGCTGAATAGCCTAAACTTTTGCAGCCTGCAGCATGAAAGCATGTGGTCGTAAGTAGAATAGCCTGTACAGGGCATCTGGAATATAATCATAGTGCATCAGCTTTTCCACATTTTGTTGTGTTACAGCCTTATTCCAAAATGGATTAAATGCATTTTTCCTCAGAATTCTTCACACATCACCCAATAATAACAACGTGAAAACTTATTTGAGGTTTTGGCCCATTTATTAAAAATAAACAAACTGAGAAATCACATGTACATAAGTATTCACAGCCTTTGCTCAATCTTTTTGAATATGATGCCACAAGCTTGGCACACCTATCCTTGGTCTGTTTAACACATTCCTCTTTGCAGCACCTCTCAAGATCCATCAGATTGCACAGCAAAGCCATTTTAAGATCTCTCCAGAGATGTTCAATCGGATTTAAGTCAAGACTCTGGCTGGGCCACTCAAGGACATTCAGAGTTGTCCTGAAAACATTACTTTGATATCTTGGCTGTATGCTTTGGTCTGTTGTCCTGTTGAAAGATGAACCGTCGCCCCAGTCTTGACTTCAAAGGCGCTCTGGAGCAGGTTTTCATCCAGGACGTCTCTGTACATTGCTGCAGTCATCTTTCCCTCTATCCTGACTAGCCTCCCAGTTCCTGCAGCTGGAAAACTTCCCTACAGCATGACGCTGCCACCACCATGCTTCACTGTAGGGATGGTATTGGCCTGGTGATGAGCGGTGCCTGGTTTCCTCCAAACGTGACTCCTGGCATTCATACCAAAGACCAGAGAATTTTGTTTATCATGGTCTGAGAGTCTTTCAGGTGGTTTTTGGCAAACTCCAGGCAGGCTTTCATGTGCCTTTTATTAAAGGTCCCTTATTATGAAAATTTCACTTTATGAGATTATGTAAAATGAATACAAGATCCCCTTGCCTGTCTATGGTCCTGCAGTGGCTTGAAATGGTGATAGGTGTAAAGAGAGCTTTGACCATTCTGCTTCACTGTTCAGAGAGCGGCAGCTCAGATGGTTGGATCTGGAATGTCTCCCCTTATGTTGTTACTTCCCCTTTCTCCTGCTTTGTCTGCCCTGAGAAAAGTACCATCCCACTGACTGTCATGGCTTCCAAACATGCAAAGTGTTCCAATTGCTCAATGATTGGGTGTGAAACTTTGCACAATTGTTCAATCATGTGAGAACCAGTGGGTTATTTTTTTTTTCTGGAAAAATGCCAACCCTTCTTCCTGGCTGTGCCAAACAGGAAGTGTTGATGACATAATTTCCAATTGGCCTCTCTCCTCATTTGCATTTTATGCACACACACACACACACACACTGAAACAGCGCATCCTATGAAAGTTAGAGAACAACCTTCTCAATTAGCTTAATTTAGGGCTGCAGGGTAAGATGAAGCATATAATTGTAAACTCATAAAAGATCAGGCTAAACTCTGTGACCTGTGGAACTTTCCTCACAAATCAGGGCAAAGACCTGACTGTTCACATTATGAGGAAAATCAGAACATCTAGTCAGAATTTGACAAGCAATTTCCTGACCAGCTACCTGTGTTTTCCATTTGGTGCCAGTATTGATATGTATTGCATTGTTTCTACAGTAGTAGCACTATTACAATTGAATGGAGAGCTCTGATCCTACTGCTGGAAAAAATGTATCCTAACCTCAGAAAGTGTGCCTCAAATTTGACTGCAAGATCCACAATAACAGATGAGCATCTGCCACTATGAAGTAAAGAGATGTCATAAAAAAGTCAAGACAACCATTTGTAGGCCAATGCATGAAATGCTTGTATTTTTGCCAATATATATAGGGTGGTAGTAGCCTAGTGGGTAACACACTCGCCTATGAACCAGAAGACCCTGGTTCAAATCCCACTTACTACCATTGTGTCCCTGAGCAAGACACTTAACCCTAAATTGCTCCAGGGAGACTGTCCCTGTAAATACTGATTGTAAGTCGCTCTGGATAAGGGCGTCTGATAAATGCTGTAAATGTAAATGTATATAATGGAGCCATTTGACCAGGGAGCTCTGCAATAGTGATTTGCATGTGTGTATCTGTAAACATGCTCTGGTCATTTCAAATAATCTTCTACTTTACTTTACTTTACTTTACTTTACTTTATTTGGCAGACGCTTTTATCCAAAGCGACTTACAATGGGAAGACACCAGCAATTCTCGTTCGATTTCTATAGAATATCAAGTATACAAACTAAGAGCCCTGATAAGGCTTAGACTTGTCATTGAAGAACATGCTCGGAGAGTGTTGGGTGCTAGACTAAGAAAAATTATAATGTATTTATACATTTTGTATTTGTTTGTTAAATGTGTATGCATGTGTATGTGTTAAATTTATCTGTAATATTTTTGGAATAAGAGGGTTTTCACCTTCTTCTTAAAAGTGGTGATAGTCTCGGCTAGTCGTGTGGAGGAGGGTAGGTTGTTCCACCAGCCAGGGACAACAACGGAGAACAGACATGATTGGAATCGGAGACCCCGTGAAGAAGGAATTTTTAGTCTCCTTTCGTTTGCCGATCTGAGAGAGCGTGTAGGAGTGTTCTACCATTTGCACCATGTGTAAAATGCACAGGACCTGTCGGTCTTCTGCTGGAAATTAACTAAACTAACCAAAGAAAAAAAAAAACACACCGACCCACAAAATCACTCTTGGTCTACCCCTGGTGGACACACAACTCCCTGACATAAGAACATTGGCCTAAAATAGTTTAATCTGGTGAACAGTTTAATCTGGTGAAACAAAAATGTCAAATACACCTAGTATTAAATCCAAAATGAAATGCTGATATTACAGAATGCAACATTTTATACTGTGATAGCAGTATAAAATGTTTTCAATGGAAGTGAATGGGGCACTTTTGGCAACAAAAGTGTCAAGAGGAATTAAATTATTTAATTGGTTTTTAAAGAGTTCAAATCCTGAAAATTATTGAATGTTTGATTCAATGTTAAAAAGACTCAAGTTTGGTTAAACGATTTATGAAAAAAAAACTGATGTGAATTTTATGGATTTTGGTGCTTGTACATTTTTGACCACAAGGAGTGTCAAAAGGCATTATTTGACACTTCACATAAAATACTAACTATCCTTGACATGTCTAAGACTCTTAATTATCACCACTGCCCTATCCCCATACTATTTATAATATGGAACTCAATAACACAAATGTTTTAACAAACATTTAAGGGGTTAAAATTCTGAAAATTGTTGAATCATTTTGTAAAGGGCTAAAGTTGACCAACTGATTCACGGACGATGCTATCGCCACCATCCTGCATCTGACCCTCAACCACCAGGACAATAAGGACACATAAGCATGAATGCTGTTCATAGACTTCAGTTCAGCATTCAACACCATCATTCCTTAGCACCTGATTGAGAAGCCGAACCTGCTGGACCTGAACACCTCCCTCTGCAACTGGATCTTGGACTTCCTGACTGAGAGACTGGATGTGTCCGGATCGGGAACAGCATCTCTGGCACCACCACACTGAGCACTGGAGCTCCTCAGTGCTGTGTGGTCAGTCCAATGCTGTTCACCCTGCTGATCCACGACTGTGCAGCGATGCACAGCTCCAACCACATTATCAAGTTCACAGATGACATGACCACTGTGGGTCTCATCAGCAAGAACAACGAGTCAGCATACAGAGAAGAGGTGCAACAACTGACGGACTGGTAGAAGGTCAACAATTTATTTCTGAACGTGGACTAAATGAAGGAGATGATTATTGACTTTCGAAGAAAATGGAAGGACCACTCTCCACTGAACATCAATGGATCTTGTGTTCCTCGCTGTTCGTCTTGAGGAGAAGCTCAACATCAGCTCAACAGCATCAGCAAGAGTATCTTCTCTACTTTCTGTGGAGGCTCCTACCACCCATCCTCACCACCGTCTATAGTGGGACTATTGAGAGCATTCCGACCAGCTGCATCACTGTCTGGTTTGTGAACTGCACATTTGGACATTTATTATTCATTTCACCTGTTTAGTGCTGTCTGTCTCGTTGTCTACATGTTTTTTGTTAAATGTTATTCTTGTACTGCCTATGTCCCCTGTTTGCACTTTATGTAGCTGTTACGTCCCGTGATCATGTGATGTGTGGTTTGTATGTTCTGTCTTGTTGGTGTTTTTCCTTTTTGTAGGAGGAGCCTGTAATTTACGGAACTCCTCCCAGACCTGACGCTGATTCGCACTCCCATCGGAGTGATGCCGTTAAAGACACCATGCTGCGACGGAGAGGAAAAGACAGAAAAAGAAGGAGAGAGGGAGACGAGAAGGAGAGAGGGAAAATACGCAGGACAGATGCCCTGTTACATTTAGTCTACCCGGTGCTTTTCGTTGCCTGACTGTGTGTCAAGGCGTGACTTGTATTGTTTTGTTTTATTAAAAATCACTTCATTCCAACGGTTGTGACGTTTCCCTCCCTCTTTCTAATTGTTCACGTTCAATATATAACCAGGCAGTATGAACTTAGATAAAGGAAATACAATTTGCAAACTGTCGTGATTTGTGATATATTCAGGTTAACAAACAAACTCACAGTGTTCACTGATGATAATGATTGTCTGTGTATATGCACTTTATATTTCGTATTTTTACATTTCAGCTCAGTCACATTTCACACCAGCCTTAGATAACTGACCGGTCACTCAAATATCTTATTTTCAATCTTGTGCATTTTATCTTAACGTTTATGGTGTTCACTACTTCAGTGTGTTAAAATGCAAAGACAATAAACTTAAAAGATTTATCATTGGCAATGCATACCCCTATTAAGCATGAATGTTTATTTATTGTCAAAATTTTCTTAAGATGGCAGAGGTGGCCTAGCGGGAAACGACCCCGTAATCCACCCCTTGAATCCTGATCCACCAAGGTGCCACTGAGCAAAGCACCATCCCCACACACTGCTCCCCGGGCGCCTGTCATGGCTGCCCACTGCTCACCAAGGCTGATGGCTAAATGCAGAGGACAAATTTCGTTGTATCACCGTGTGCTGTGTTGCATTTTTGATTTGCAGCACTTCACTTTCACTTTTCGCTTTCAGAGTTACAGATGCTGAGATTTGCATTGGGGGTGACAAGGATAGGCAGAATGGGTGCATTAGAGGAACAGTTAGTGTTGGATTTTTTAGAGACAAAGTCATAAAGGCTAGATTGTGTTGGTTTGCACATACAGAGGAGAGACACTGAGTACATTGGGAGAAGGATGCTTAGGAAGGAGCTGCCAAGCAAGAGGGATGCAAAGTAGGAGGTGTATGGATGTAAATGAAGTATAAAATTACTGAATCCCAAGTCATTTACACAACACTGCGGAATTGGTGTATTCATGTATTTAGTCATTTAATGATTATACCATGTTACCAATAACCATTAAGATGCTCAGGGCTGTCAGGGTCTCCTGCATGGGGTGGGAGATGTTGTCCACCATTCTCCTGTCACTCACCACCTCCACATGGTCCAGAGCGCAGCCTAGAACAGAGCTGGCCTTCCGGATCAGCCTGTTCAGTGTCTTCCTGTCCCCAGCAGAGATGCTACTGTCATGACCGTGAGGTTACGTTATACTCAAACTTTGTCCACCCCAGACACAGGCAACACAGTAACACTTTATTTGCTATTTAGATCAACCAGATAAAACAAACTTTGGGTGCGTATCAGAATAAAACACTGCCCAGTACTGCCGATTTGATGCCACCCTCCCCAATAGACACACAGCAAATAGTGACAGAGCATATGTAAAAACCCACAATTCGTCAAAATAGAAATCACACAAAACATATATTCCATACGTTCTGTACGGCAATCCCGCTGTAACATAAACACAGTCGGGCCACTTGATGGACTCTGGGTCCCCGTCACCGCTCTCCCAACCACGCCATGACGTAAGGTACAATACCCAGTCTTAACAAATCAATCCATCAGAGTCATTTAAAGTCAGGCTGATGCAACACCAAAGTCCCTGGTAGGAACACAGCCGGTCATTATTAAGGTTCAATTAGTCCCGGAACCATTAATGAGCGCCAGTCAGTGGAAATGTAAAACAGAAACATATCAACAGCCATTAACACAGTACTACAATTCCATGTACTTGACACTACCTCCACAGCAGACCACTCCATAAAAGATGACTGAGGCCTTCACAAAGTCATAAAAGGTCTTCAAGAGTGGGCCCTTCACTCAAAAAGACCTGAGCCTCCGCAGCAGGTATAATCTGCGCTGTCCTTTTCTGTAGAGGGCATCAGAGTTGTGAGTCCAGGCCAGTTTATTGTTCAGATGAACACCAAGGTACCTGTAGCTCACAGCCTCAATGTCAAGAACAGGCCAGGGGAGAGTGGGATGTTGGCAGGAGGGGAAGCCGTACAGGGCAGTGACAAAACAATTCAATGGTAAATCCAAAAAGCAATGGTCCACGGAAAAATTTAGGATATCAATCAATGTCCTCATAAGGTGTACTTACTTAAAGTCCCTGTAAGGATTTCTTATTGATGGTCCTGAATATCAAAGAATTCTTTTCTGACATTCTTTTCTGTTTTGTTTTCATCCAGCATTTAGCCTAAAGAGTAGAGCGCTATCTTAGCATGCGAAAGCTTCAATTGGTTAAATCCCTTTGTCTTTTGGACGTAAGCCCCAACTGTCCACGCCCTCATAACGTGCCCTTACTCAAATTCCCTGTAAGGTTTTCTTCTTGATGGTGCCGAATATATGGAAAAAATGGTACCTCTGATTTTTTCGACATGCCAAAAACCAATGCATGAGTCCATTTAATCCCTGTTTATAGTCTTCCCAAAATGTCTTGCCTGTTTTCTTGTCACAGGGGAATTAGCTCAAACGGTAGAGCGCTCGCTTAGCATGCGAGAGGTAGCGGGATCGATGCGGGATCAATGGAGTGGTAGTAGCCTAGTGGGTAACCAGCTAACCAGCGGAACTAACCAGCCTCGTAAAGGTAAATGCTTTGACGGTTTTGGACGATTGATTAACAGCTTCTGTGTCCAAGAGTCTTGGCACAAAATGCAAGAGTTTGTTTAATCCCTGCATGTAATTTCCCCGAACTGTTTTTCCCCTTCGTTATCATAAGGCAATTAGCTGAAATACTAGAGCGATTGCTTACTGTGCGAGAAATAACGGGGATCAATGCCTGCGTTCTCCATGTTTCATATTTTGATTATCTTTTTTTAATTAAGCACCTTTATATGAAGCAGCACAGCAGTGCTACATACACGAAAAAAGTGCAATCTCTTGCTGGATGTACTCAAATGTTTTCCGGTTGAAGGCATCCCTAATTGGAACATTTTTTCCCAAAACAGACGCCCAACGTGGGGCTCGAACCCACGACCCTGAGATTAAGCGTCTCATGCTCTACCGACTGAGCTAGCCGGGCATAATACACTCCCTTATTATTGAACAAATCCGAATACATTGGATAATATCTGTGTCGTATATCTAATTTCCCCGTCACTATAACCACCATTGGAAATTAAACATGTTCAATCCCTTTGCCTTTTGGATGTGAGCCCCAACTGTTTACGCCCTCATA